>NC_057797.1:705269160-705284560 GCF_018294505.1 Triticum aestivum | reverse complement strand
AAAAGGGAGAAGGCCCATGTCAAGCCCACACTAGCGGTCTGGGAACCGGATCCTCTAACATCCTCAAGGGATGTCACGTAAGCTACAGTAACCGTGACATCCTTTCTTCACATCTATATGGTTAAACCTAAAATGATTATAATTAATTTGCAAATTACAAATCTACTGTATACATTTACAAAGATTACATACAAACAAAATTATGATGCAATAAAATTATTTTTTGATTTATTTTTGTACATGCTACAGTAAATTTGCACAGTAATTGCTATAGTAACCCTGCCATTCCTTCTCCGTTTTACACACGCATGTCACTGTAGCTTCGTGACATCCCTTGAGGATGTTAGAGGATCCGCTTCCAGCGGCCTGGGCTCTGCGTTCTCGCGTGATCAGCCTGTACGTACGTTTAGCTCCAAAAAAGCTCAAGGAAAATATTAGCTTGTACGTGGAATAGGCTCATAAAAAAAATGTACGTAAATTAGTCGCCGCTGTTCCGTGCCCTCGCCCGCCCTAGCTCTAGCTCTTCTCCCTGACCTATTGCTCCCGATCCTATTCATACGGCATAACTGCGACCGCGCGACGCAGGCACGCAGCCTGATTCCAACCAACAGAAACTAGCCAAGGACCCAAGGTTTAGCACATCAGCACATCACACCATGCATCTACTAATCTCAATTCTCATCTTGTATCATTGTTGAACATATACATCAGATTTTACTAGTTTACATGTTCTGGTTATCTGACTTGTAATGCTACGATTCTATGAAAAATTCCTATCCTGTACATGTCCTAAAAATTATAGTGACCGTGATGCAAATTATCTTGTATGAGTAATTATTTGTGATGCAAATTTTCCCTATGTCAAACTTATCCAATAGCTAATTGTCACACTGCAATTCAGCAGTTATGAAGAGAAAAGCGTTGTCAAACACTGTCCACGTTAATTCATTATTTAAGCAGGTTGCTTCTAGTTCTCCATTGAAAATGTTAATAAGGCTAATGTGCAAGTCATAAATCTGGTCCATTGACACTCATGATGTCAAATTGGGAGCCGCCACCAGACAAGCAAGTTGAAGCTCTAAGAAGTGCCTCCAAAATATTGATTTTATTTTAAGCGCCAAACGAGAGACTTACTTGGGTTAAACGTTGAAAAATTTTAACAGGTAAGTTCTCTTCCAGTGAAATTATTAATTTTTTGTCATGTTATTGGCAATTGTAAAGGTAAATTTGGACTTATACAATTGTATCAATATTTTGGAATCGTGTGGCATGTATTACAGTATGATGATTGTTATTTTTTGGTCTAGAAAAATTTTAGGAACTTGACTTGGCCCCCTATACCAAAATCCTAGCTCCGCCCCTGCTCACCGGTTGCAGCATTGTGGTTGAACCGATCATAGCTTTTGGTGTCGCCACTTCCAGCATCCCTCTCTGTCAGTCGCAGCATCGACAAGCGTGATCCAACGTCGTTGATTGTCAGTCCCAGCGTCATCGGGGTGTAGCTCCCGCACGTGGTTGTCGCAGTTGCACCATCGCTGGCGGCCGATCCCAGCATACCTCGTCGCGGTCACACGTCAGGTGGCTGCCATTTCGAGCACCAGTGGCTGCTAATTGAAGCACCAGTGGCTGACATGGTGCAAAATGATCGATATGTAAAATCCTAACAAGTAATTGCGAGGATTCATGCCGTAACGTCCACTTTACATTGTGAAAACTCCAACGTTCGAATCAAACGGTTCAAACACTTTTAGTCATCTAATGTCGATCACCAAATCAGTCTAGACCGGACAGGACGTTCGAAATCCCAGATACCCTCCTCAAAGTGGGAGGAACCTTAGTGGAGTCTGGACAGTCTGCCCTGTCCACTATCAGTTGGACCATGTCTCCCCACAACCCACGTCAGGAGGGCCTCCGCACGGTCCGACGCTTGCATGCACGATGAATGATCCTATCCACCCTCATCGTACTAAAATTATGTGGCGCGCCAGGGTCGACTACCCCCCTTCCTAAAGAAGATCGCCGGTGTAATCATGGTTGTTGTTTTTTCTTTCTTTTTTAGTGAAAAACTCCACAAAAATTATTGATAATGAAAATGTTTACGATGATAAATGACTTCTTAAAAAATGCTAAGTGGGATAACCAGGATCTATGCTAGAGCTACATAAAAAGTTCTACGTAATTAACATAACGAACCAGGTGGATGAATATGATTGGAGGTAAGGCGAAGGACCAATAATGCTACATTCATGAATGATTATGGGAAGGTTTCACGGACCCCTTCCTTTAATTCTCTCCACCCCCTGATTTTTAGGTGGGTGGGGCCAGTTGTGTAGTTAGGATTTTCCGACGCCCCGAACCAACTACAAAAGAACAGTTTAAATGAACAGTGGTAAAAATGTGAACAGTCAACAAAGAAATGCATTGCCACGCCCTAGGCCATGGCCAGGGTAGCCTGGGGCCTAGCTACGCGCTTGGGTGGCGCCCTCCCTCCTTCTTAACCCCAATCGCCATTTGCCAAGTCATAATTACACGGTAAAACCCCCGTAATCATCTGTGAATGTAGCATTACTCGGGGAAGGACGGGTCCATCCCCTAAAAATAAGGAGGGAGAGGTTTAGTTGTTAGGTAGTTTTCCTAAAGTGGTACGTAGCTCTTGGTAGACGCGGGATTTTTGGATAACTGGTGTCACAAGTGCATGATGAAACGATACCTCCGGTTACTGAAAACAAACAAGAGAAACAATCATTTTGGGTTAAATTTCAACGCACAAGTGACATGTCATGCAGGATCTGCGTGTCCGTTCTTGAATCTTTGAACGATTCCACTACTCGCTGTTGTTACATAATCTGGTCAAGATACCTACGCAAATTGGTCGAAACGTGCCAAGATGTTTGTGTAAATAATATAGCCGGCGTGATGTGACAATATGGTGCGTGCCAGATAGCACTTCTGGGGTTGGAATTACACTGACAGGTAGAAACTGTAGCTTGCTTTTGGATCTTAGCTGAAATCTTATGAAGAGTGCTACTTGGAGGGAGTATTAGACGTTTTTGTAGGCCTAAAAAAACCCTGCAAACAGGAGAGATGTGAACCTGTCAAAGAACCTCTTTTCAGTCATGTTTGATTGCTACTCCTAGTACAACGATTTGATGATTTTGATGTGCAACATGAGACTAGTCTTAAGCTTTCACTGTCATCATCATTATCATCGTCATCATGGGAGCAGTACGTGTCGATTTCAGGGTTAGGGAAAATTTTAGATCAAGATTTCAGGGAGAATTGACTGATACTGGTTGGTTTAGTGTGTATCTATCTGCACATGGGCGACGACTATAGTGTTAAACAACACGTCTGTCAATAAATATGGTGCATAGTCAAACTTTTCTAGGCCTCCTTTAGTTTGGAGGAATTTCATAGGGATTCTAGAGGATAGGATTTTTATAGAATTTTTTCCTTTAGAGCCCTTTGGTTTATAGGAATAGATTCCTATTCTTACATAGGATTGGTTCCTATCCTCCACATTTCATAGGAAAATAAAAATGAGCCTAGACTCAATGGAAAAATTCCTTTGGTGTCAATCAAATGACATCTCGTTTCCTATTCCTACTCATAGAATTTGAGGTACATGCCATCTCATTTTCTACAAAATTCTTATTCCTACGATAATCCTATCCTATGAACCAAGGACATTTTCAAGGCGGATCCGTAGACCTCCCGCAATCGCCCGTGTTATCCGGACCGCAAAAATCATCCAATACCGACTTGTATGGGTGGTCCGGACGTGATTTCTCCCGTAAACCGAAGACAAACGTGGGGAGATTTACGGAAGTCTGAACCGATCTCAAGCCCGCTTCAGACCGTCCTGGCCCACCAAAAACCCCTCCCCTCTCCCGCGCACGCTCCTACCCGGCACCAGCTGCCCGCATTCATGCCGCTGTACAGCGTGCCGCTCAACATTGAAGACGGCTCGGGGCTGATGCGACCTCTCACTGCCTCTGCCATTGAAGCGTCGCGGCGGCCAATGATGCCGCCCGCGATGCGTCTCCGGTGTCCGCGCATGTTCAATGGAGACATGTGACTGCACGGGACGGACGGATATCTACCACGCCCATTCAATGCCGCTGACCGTTCTTCTGCCGCCATTAAGCAAGCTCGTCGGCTGAGAAACCCACTCTGGCGCCGCGCATTGACGCACCCGGACACCTCGCCTCACCGGAATCCGCTATATAAAGGCGCCAC
This sequence comes from Triticum aestivum, assembly GCF_018294505.1. Classification (NCBI taxonomy): domain Eukaryota; kingdom Viridiplantae; phylum Streptophyta; class Magnoliopsida; order Poales; family Poaceae; genus Triticum; species Triticum aestivum. The sequence goes on along the minus strand of NC_057797.1, from coordinate 705,280,321 downwards.
ACCCGGCTAACTCCACACCACAACACCAGTCCCTTCACATCCTCCTCCCTTGCAATGCATCGCCCATGATCGCCAGTGGGAAAGCACTGTGAGACAGCCTGCCGCCGGAGATGAAGCACGCGGTGGATGCCCTTGCCGCCTCTTGGCATAGCCGTCGTGCCAGGCCTACCACGAGGCAGGTGGTGGTGGTGTTGTGCACCGCTTCCTTGAAGGCATTGTCTTGGAGCCGGCGGGGATGATGGGACCGACAATGGCTTGCTTCACATGGTTTGTGAGGAAAATTGCTCACCTTTGTCCGGTGTAGCGTCTGATTTGGCAACCATAATGATGGCGAGTTGTGTATGGTCACGGCAGGGCTCTGGTAGTCGAGTATGTTCGGCGTGTCCGATAGGTTTCTCTTTGTCTCAATGTGTCATCATGGAGTCGGGGCTACCTCGATGGAGCCTAGGCGGTGACGTTGATAGCTGATTGGTGGTCTTCGAGGTAGTCCTGGCCATGGGAAGCTCGGCCCGGTCCGAAAAAGCCTGACCCGGCCCAGCCCGACGCTGCTTCCGGGGCCAGGCCCGGGCCTAAGTTTTTTGTCTCGGGCTTGGCTAGGCCCGGCCCGAGGTTTGGCCAGGTATACTTCGAGGAGGTCTAGCTTGGGTCGTGCAAATCATGCATATTTCTTCCGCATGTGATCATCTTCAAAGTCAGAATTATCTCGTCGCCATTGTTGGTGGTCCGTTGTTTGGCATAGCTCCTTGTAGGTTTTGTGCGGTTGCTGTGGTAGGGGCACCGTTGATACTTGTTTGCAGTGAACTCTGAATCGCTTGCGCGGAGAGGAGTGATGATGGTGATGTTTGCATTCGACCTTCATGGTGGTCCTCTCTTCAACAATGTGGGTGGATTTTGTTTTGATGCCCAGATCGACAGGCGGTGCGCCTTCACGGCATTTGTAGCAGTTTTTATCTGATTTCACCAAATTAATTTGGCAATTCTCTTTTTTTCATGGTGCTACAAGACAAATATTTTAGCCCCAATTTAATAAAAGTCTATCACGTGTGTGCCATAGTCAAGCTCGAACTAATGCACCTCAATCATGCATCATCTGGACGGCGCATGACAGGTTTGAGTGAGATGTGGGGGCAGGACTTCCAAACATGTAGACCAAAGTTGCTTACCCTGTTGGCGTGGGGTCCTCCACCGTAGATAAAATAAATATCACCCAATCATGGTGGAAATGGATGTGAGCTCACTGGCATCAAACAATTGGAAACAATTCGGCGACCTGGTCAGTATATATGCTGCTAGGAAGCCAGGGGTCCGTCGCTCGTAGCACTCACTTATTAGCGAGGGCCGAGGGGTGTGAAGGAAGAACAACAACAGGTGAACGGCGAGCAGATACAGACACCATCTCGTTCTGCTCTTGGAGCAACATGTCGAGTCCTCAGGAAATCCAGCTCCAGGTCAGAGGTAATCCTCCTCTACTTGCGTTCCTCGAGCGTGATTATGTGTATCAGCTGTTTCGGTCAGTCCTGATGGTGCAAACAATTTGTTTTCGTGATGTTTAACTGGCTGCGTTCCCAGTTCCCACCGGTAATCTTGGGAAGGCGGTAATTCTTTGTCAAAATGGTCGTCATGATACGGTGCCCGGCGATCTCCATGCGTCTGGCATGGCCTGTTCTTGCTCTGGTCGCGGCCCTTCAACTAGCTAGCAACGCAGTTCCACAGTAAATTTACCAACTAGCAACAAGCATCCACATGTAATTTCTCCACCTTCTTCAAAATATCCGCCGCCTAAACACTTCCGCCAAGAAAAAAGCTATCGAAAAAGGAGCTACCTCATTACATCTGCAGTTCTGCACGTCGTGCATGTAGCTTTCATGTGGTAGTATTTGATTGGAGACAAGCAAATCATTGGAGAGTGGAAATAAATACAGAGCACCCATACCATACCGGTCATCTTATCTTCATGTGAGTGAATTCAGAAGTTGTTTCTTACAAGCAAATATCTAAACCAGTAGTTGGAACTTGGAATGGAAGCAAAGCAGAAACACGTAGCCCTGGCCTACAATCAGAACTCAGTTTCAGTTTCTTCTGCAAAAATGAACCGGGCTTTACTGATGCACTTTGGGAGTACTAAAGAGATCCACTCACTAAAATTACGTCACCTTTTCTGTCCACTGATTAAGGTAGTGTCCCGGAGCAAGAAGAATCGGGCCATGGCGAGAACGGCGCGGGGCCGAAGGCCGCCGAGCGACGACGGCCGGGGACACGCGGCGTCAGGTGGTGGCTGATGGTGCTGCTGGACATGCTCGTGGTGCTCTGCGGGCAGACCGTGGCCACCCTGCTGGGCCGTTACTACTACAACTCCGGCGGCAACAGCAAGTGGATGGCCACGCTCACGCAGTCCGGCGGCTCGCCCCTGCTCGCCATCCTCCTCCTCCTCACGCCGCGCGACCCCGTCGGCGAGCCCCGGCCGGCGGCGGCCAAGATGGTGCCCATCTACCTCGGGCTGGGCACCCTCATCGGCTTCGACAACCTCATGTACTCGTACGCGCTGCAGTACCTGCCGGTGTCCACCTTCGCGCTGGTGGCCGCCACGCAGCTGGCCTTCAACTCCGTCACCTCCCGCCTCATCAACGCGCAGCGCTTCACGGCGCTCATCGCCAACTCCGTGGTGGTGCTCACCTTCTCGGCCGCGCTGCTCGGCGTCGGCTCCTCCTCCGACGGCACCTCCGCCGCCGACCTGCCGCGCGGCAAGTACACGCTGGGCTTCATCCTGACGCTGTCTGCCTCCGCCGTGTTCGCGCTCATCCTGTCCCTCTTCGAGGTCACCTTCGAGAAGGCGGTCCGGGGGAGGACGCTCCGGTGGGTGCTGCGGGTGCAGATGTGCACCAACTTCGTGGCGGCGACGGTGGCGGTGTGCGGGCTGCTGGCGTCGGGGGAGTGGCGGACGATCCCGGGGGAGATGGCGGCGTTCGAGGACGGGAGGGCGAGGTACGTGGCAACGCTGGTGGGGACGGCCGTGTCGTGGCAGGCCATGTCGGTGGCGACGCTGCGGCTGATCACGAGGGTGTCGTCGCTGTTCGCCAACGTGACGGGCACCGTGTCGTTGCCGCTGGTGCCGGTGTTCGCCGTGGTGCTGTTCGGGGACCGGATGACGGGGATCAAGGCCGTCGCCATGCTCATGGCCGTCTGGGGGTTCCTCTCCTACGTCTACCAGCACTACCTCGACGGCCGGCGCGCCGCGGCCATGGGGGGTCAAGGTGGAGCGGCAGAGTGCTGCGTCTGCAAGGCGCGCGCGGGCGGCGAGGCCGCTTTGCCCGCCTGAGACGTCCCTCGTGCTCGTGTTCGTGGCCAAACAAAGCTAAAATTACAGTAGTGGTGTCCTAATAGCACTCTCTCTTTTCTTTTTTGAAAATCATTCCTACATCCTGTTTGTTGGAGACTTAGAATTCAGGCCAAGTATTTTAGAAACCATAGTATACGAAAAACAATGTATTATAACATGCAGGCACGAAATGCCACAGCAAATACCTTCTCCAAATATTACTCTAATCAACTGATCCTAGCGGAAAATGACATGAGATGGTATCAATCGTTTTTACAGGCTTTGCTCATTTGCTTGCAACTAGTATATCAGTGGCAAAAGACAAGGTGAAACACACAGCCAGTAGCAAGGCGATATGGATATGAGCAAGAGCGAAATCCAGTTGTTTACATAATAAAACACATGCTTTGATTGTCATACCAGAACTACCACATAATAGTGCAAAATTCAGTGCTTGGCGATAGCCAGCATGCATGGGTTTGACGATCAAATTCATTAGTACAGTCGCCCGCACTAGCTAGTCTTCCCCTTTCCAAAGATCAGCAAACTCGTCGGGCTCGAGGGTGTTCTCCATCTCGTGCATCTTCCTCCTCACCTTGGCCTTCACCTTCTTGGCGTACTTGCCTGCCTTCTTCCGTTTCTCCAGTGCGCGGATCTGGTGCTCCAAATCAATGAAACCGTTATTAACCCCCGGGTGTGGATCAGTACATGTCAAAGCATACATGAATATGCATACCCTGGTGAGCTGTAAATCTTTTTCCCCAGAACCACAAAAAGATACCAACCAGACGATAGCACTAATCTATTCCAGGTTTGCAGATCAATCATGATTAGTTAGTTAGGTCCAACAGAATGGAGCAGTAGTGTACAAGGAGTACTGTATCTGAGAGAAACATAATGGATGACACGCATTTGAATGTTCCATTCCAATGGTGCAAACACGATATGCATCTCATTTCATGAAAAATGTGCTCCTCATAATACCATATTTGATATCAAATCCCATTCCAGAACACAATAAAGCTAACTGTGCACCAGCGGTACCAATAAATAACATGACACTACAGATCATTCAACTTGTCGATTTTCTCAGTTCAACTTTTATTTCAAGCAAAGAAACACAAGAAACAGATAATATAACTATTCCTTGATGACCAAAGAGGTAAGACCAGATTTTCATTACAAAGATGTCTGAAATATATGTACTTAGTCCAAATCAACTGGTGAAAGCAAGCTATACCTGATTGGGAGACACATAGAATGGGTTCTCGAACAATGTGGGGCCACCAAAACTACCACCAAATATTTTTATTGGATTCAAACAGAACCTGGGGCCAACCTACACACAGCAATTTCATTAGAATATTGATTAGCAAACAAGTTATATAAACCATCAAGATATAAGCTCACACTACTTTTACCTCAACAAGTGTCATTTTATCTAGGCCTCCTTTATCAACTTTGTCAATCTCATTGTGGGGTACAGATATCTGTCAAGTATATCATTTGATAAGTTTCAGATGGTGTTAATAACTTGACAGGTTTTAAGTATTGAAACTTCATCGTAATCAAAACTCTAAAGACCAAGACATCACCTGGTAATTTCTGAACCAAATGTGGTCATCCACAATGGAGAACACAAAAACATGATCATGAAAAGGTTTTGCCTTCCTATGATCTTTTGGAGTAGCAAAAATCTGCATTTACAGCAATGGGCAATAAGTTAGCTCTGACAGTCTATCATTAAAAGAAGAGCATGTCTCCACTGGATTACTAATTTGACTATATCGAAGTATATTATCACCTCTGCTATACTAATATAGCCTGGGTTATTAAATGTGAATCCTTCCTTCAGAGGCCTATATTATTATAAACATAAAAAAGAGCAATAGTGGATGCATTACACCCACATGCTAGTCTGTAACTACTGTGTGGACAAATATGATCTTACCGTAAACATGCATCAAAAATCAAGTTTAACCTCTTTTGACACCAACTAAATAAGAATAAATTGATCTTGCAAAAACCGAAGTTTTCTTTTTTAATACAGGTCAATATCAGCTTTGTTCAAAATGCTGATAACACATGCAGCATAATGTAACAAGCCAAATCATCACGTACTTGTGTTATCATTTCCTTCAAGAGCTTCCAATGAGGTTGCTGGTCAAAATTTGAAGAAAATGTTAGCAGAGGACGTGACCCTTTCAGATGGTTGCCGGTGAGCCTCAGTTCCTCCATGGTGTGAACTGCACGTAAATGTTACAGGATGGTTGGGCATTAGTAGACGAATCATCACGATAAAAATACACACAGTACAAAATGCAGTGCATAGTAAAACAACTGAATAACTACTATTGGTGTGAGAGTATACCAGCATTGACTAGAAATTTCACTGATGGCCCTGCAGGGGACTTGACCATCCAAAGGTAAAGATCTTTCTGTTTTCTGCACTGCAATATACACGCAGAAGATGCTTCAATATAAGAATTAGCAACTCTAGGGCATATTTAAATTGTCTAATTTTAGAGCGATAGTAAAACAACGTGGAGTTGACAACTTTTAAACATTGTGAAACAGATAACAGACAGTGTGGATTACAAAGCTCAGTAAGGTTCACACCAGAACAATGATATGGATCAGAATTAACTCTGAAGTTGATTTCGCACCACAAACAACTAACCAGTTCCATGTTAAATGCAGTATGATTTAGCAACCGTTAATGTTCCTATTATGTACTTCTCCTATCAAAGTAGGCAACCTTGAGGTGGTCGAAGATAAACTATTTCCATCAAGCTAGCAAGCAGGCAGCGAGCATAGTATGTGTGTAGTACCTCGAAAAAGAGGCAGCTGGAGCAGCTCCTGAGCTCGACCAGCTCGTTGAGCGCGCTGCCCTTGCTCTGCTTGGACTCAACCTTGCTGTCCTTCTTGGCGTGCGGCAGCAGCGACACCACGTTCTGCATCAGATGCCGGTACCTACGCACAGCGCAAACCAATCCGCAAAACAATCAACACCCCCCACAAAAGCATTGGTCTAACAACCACCACCAGAGAACTCCAAGCAGAGAGGGTAACACGCTCACCTGTAAATGATGCGGCGGGAGCACGTAATGAGCACCTTCTCCTTGTTCCGGAAGAGCGGCCCAGCGTCCTTAGAAGCAGGCTCGGCGGCCGAGTCCTTGAACCCAAAGAGGGTGCGTTCCGGCCGCTCGGGGGCAGAGTCATCAGGCTTCTCTACGGCAGCAGAGGCGGGAGCATCGGAGCTGCGCTTCCTCTTCTTCGCCATGGGGTGAGACGCTGGGGCTTGAGCACTTGAGGGCAAGATCTACTTCAACATTGACACTAATTATTAGATAACAGAATCACGAGGAGCACAAATGTTGGCATCGCAAATGCGTCACATATCAATAATCCATTCACATTGCTAACGAAGCACCCATACATCTGGACTTATCACCCAACAGAGAACACTTGCGCGCAAGAGACCGTTTCTAGAAAGAAAGAAAATGCATTGCTTGGCGAAGAGGGACCCTGTACTTAATCGACACCAAGTCATTTGTTTACCCAATGGCCAGCAAGCGCCACAAAGATTGTGTGTTCTTACAAATACGTACATACGCATGCTCTGCTGAACTAATCAGTGTGCAGTGCGAAACTTGTACTGTCGCAGAACGCAGGCCATGCCGAACTGTTGCCACGGCTGGACGGGCGTGGGGCACACGGAGCACAAGAGAACGCAGGGGGAGAGGGCCCGAGCGAGTGGATTTACCTATGCCGGGGTCGAGGAAGAAGCGGCCACCGGAGGCGCGGCGCGGGGGGCAGAGCTGTGGTTCTCCGAAGGCACTCCCGGCAACAACGCTGCGGTGGTTCGTCTGGACAAGGTAGGAGGAGGAGGCGGCGGCGTGGAGGTCCAAGGAAGGAAGGAAACCCTGAGTTTCTGGGCGATGTTGATGCTGGGCTGCGGATAGTCCACTTTTCATCGTGTTGGTGGGCCGGGTGGGCTGGGCTGGGCTGGGCGTGTGTGTGGCGAGCCCATTCAGATTTGGATTGGGCTCCTCGCGGACGCGGCTTGCCTGTTCCGATCCGAAATACCCGGGTTCTGGAGTAGTAAAAAAACCGCCAATCTCCATGGTTTGGCGTCTTAAACCATGCAGAGGCGAAGGCTAGGAATCATGAGATGATGAGAACGGCCATGAATCTCAAGGATCCAAAGTAAACTCCTAGTCCTCATGTTCTCTTTTCATTCGTTCTTTTCATCCAATTGCTTACTTTTTCTTCTGATTTTTTTCAGAATTTATGTTTGCAAGTTACCATATTTTTCATGTTTGCAATTCAAAATTTATTCAAAAGTGTTTGTAGAAAATTCTCGCAAGCTTTGCTGCTACTAGATACCCAACGGACTTGAAACATGATAATGACAACCATGTTGGTGCATGCAATTCAGCAAGACTTAAAGAGTTGACAACCTAAACATGCAAGCACACTTGCTCTGTGTTTTGAAATCCGAATGCAGGAATTTCAAATATCAGAGTAGCATTGTTTTAGATAGAGGTGAGCATAAGGTAGAACGGTACAGACAGTCATAAGCTACAACTTGGTCCAACAATATGAAAAGGGCTTTCCGCGCAAAAAAAAAAAATACGAAAAGGGCTTGCTCTCATAGTTTCCCCTCTCTTGCTACAGCCAGGTTAAGAATTACTCAAAGCACACTCACAACAGTTTTGCTGCTTAACTACTACTAAGGGGGGTCTGGCAACCTCTTTTCCTTGCTAGTGCATCTTGCAGGAGCCATCACTAATTCCTGCATGACAATACAAAGGGGACCAATGAGCTCAATGATCGGTACAAGTAAGCTGCTTTGGTGATTTCAGTAGCACAGATGCACGTTTGCTTAGAAAGCGTATCGACTTTGACCCTAGTTTCTTGTTTAAAGGATAAAGGAAACTTTTGTTTAGACAAAGCAAGCTTTCATTGCTGTAACAGAAAACTGTTTCAGGAAAGAAAAGAAAAAACAAACAATGATCTGATGTTTTTGCCTACCTGCATCACACAAAAAGAAAAGAAAATCATGACAGGGCACACCAAGAACTCAGTGTGGAGTTTTTCTTTGTTGCAATGATCTGATGTTTCATGGATCACCAGGTCAGGCCTTAATCTGCCTGTCTGCATCACCGAAACATTTACCTTGAGATTTCTAAGGTGGGTGTCAACGATTCGTGTGCCATATAGGCTGATGTTCTGATGCCGCGAGAGATTCATCACAAATAAAATGATAGGCAAAAAGAAAGAATCTAGGGAAAATGAAAGGCTCTCAGATGATTAAAGATCAAGTAAATGCCACACAGGTGATTGAACACAAGCGTATGGGTATGGTTGAACTAGAAGCACAGTAATGTATGCGTTCAGCTGCCATTCAGATGCTATCATCGCCAAAATGAAAAATCAGCTACATGCATGTACCTGCGAGTCTTCCTGCGCTTGACCACTGTGAGTTCTTGCACACGATCGGCCATGTACTCAGTACACTCCGTTAGGGTGGCTTTCCGGTCCGCCCGGTAGTTCCATAGCTCATAGACGGTGCTCCTGTCGCCTAGGCAGTTGTACTCTTTCATCTCCATCAGCGCATTGATGACAGCTTTGTAGGGGCCTTCTCCCCATTCCTTCTTCAGTTCTTGCAGCTTATCATCATTGACATTCAGAACCTCCTGACAATGCAGCAGCACATGATCTTTTAATGTCGATAATTGGTCAAACACAACTGGTCAGATGCCAAGAAGCTTTCCACAACTGTCAATTGACATACCTGATGATTGCCCTCGACCGTGACCATGTTGAAGGGATTCCAGCTTACGTCAGTGATCCGCTGCTGCCACAGTGAGTACAGCTTACTAGACGCATCAGCGGCTTTTGTTGTACGGAACTTCTCAGCGCAAGCAATCTCGAACGCCTTCACATTCAGTTTGCCCATTTCCTTTATCCCGATGATCCGCCCGCCGTATTTATCAATTTCAAGGAATTGCTGGAACAATGACTTACATGTCACATCGGCTACCATATCTATGAACTATGCAATATCTATCTACATATATCTGGAGAAATATTCCATGGCTCTGAGCAAACCTTGATCAGATGTTCACGCAGGGCCACCACGTCATCATCTGTGCTTGGTGGAACAACTGAGGTTTGGCCAACAATGGGGTTGTTTACCAGCATGCTCCCAGGACGCTCTTCTGCCAGGTCAGGCTTGTGAGCATCAATTCCCAGAGGACCTTGAGAAGGCACTTCCTGGTGCCTCATTGATCTTTTCTGCCCCTGCTTCGTACCAAAACTTTTATAAGCAAGACATGGTTTATCAAGGACAAACAGTAGACAGAAAGGAACCTACCAAGTTACATAGACTGAAGATATTTTGTTTTTGCATATATGCAGACTACAACAAAAGATATATAACTCCTGAAGGTGTTAAGTTGCATGGCATGGCAATATGATGAACAGATAAAAAATGTAGAAAAAATAATGAACAGATAACACTGCGAAACCAACACATTTTACTATACGTTGGTGTGATTACCTTACTATTACTAGGCTGGACATGCTCAGAAGCAGAGCAATTCAGTAGCTCAGGTAGATTTTGCTTAGCTTCCCAGTCTTGAAGCTTCTTCTTTACAAGCTCCAGCTCCTTTTTACTGAGAGAGGTCTCCGCGCTTCCTGCTGCAAGCTCCTTGTTTACTTCCACAATCGTTTTCTTTGCCTCCTCAAGTTCATCTTTCAGTGCTGCCAAAACGTCCCCAGTTACCATGACATTTTCACATCAAAACTGATATTTGAGCACTAAATAGTCCAAGACTGAAACAGATGCACGACAATGATGAAGCTTCTCAACAATGTGTTGTGACACATGCCAATGATCACAAGAGTTATCGGGGTCCTATAAGAAACTAATTTGGAAATAGAGAACCATATGAAAGAGATTACAGACCACGATAATCCTGCTGGAGCATCTCCTTTTCTTCCATGACTTCACCAACAACAGCCTTGATTTCCATGTACTCGAGGGCAGCATCCCTATGATAGCATATCTTGGACTCAAGCTTTGAAACCAATGATCCAGCGCGGGCCATTGCCATGCCCTCAGCCATAAAGTCTGCAGGTCCAGTAGCCAACAGAGTATCACGGCATTTACACACCATGCGCACAGTTCCACAGCATATCATACAAGTTATACTTCTAGAACTCTAGTACGAGTCTTTTCTAAAAAAAAGACTTCTAGTACGAGTGTTGTTGTGGTGGTTAGCTATGGCTTTTATCTGACAGTTTGTGCCTCCATGAGTTAAAAATTCAGGTGCTTATGTAGAAAAAAGGAGTACTTAAAGTGAATTTTGAACATGAGTAAAAATCAGGGAGTAATGCTAAAGATACACTGATGAGATCCAAGAAACAGGCAGAGAAGACCTCACCTTAGCAAATGGAGCACGCCGAGATGGTAAGAACCAGCACCACTGTCCTTCAAACTGGTCTGCAAAGGGAAACGGTTAATCAGGTGAGTGAAGGGATTTGTGCAATTAGCACCCCACAAAACTGAAATCTAGTTGCCCTGTATGTAGGAGTACTACCCAGAAGAAACCCATAAAACATAGCAAGAAAACGAAAATTTCTCCAACATTCGAAACAAGAAGAAAACAAAGAGAGTCGCAAGATCTAAACCTGCTCTTTCAGACACGTCCCAAAATCAAAAGTTTAGGGTTTCGAAGAAAAAAAACACTAAATTCAGGAAAAATGCTTTCTTCCAAGCCTCCAAAAAGAATAGAACTTGCGCCGGGTGAAGTACTGCCTAATGACAAGAATGCA
>NC_057797.1:705233316-705268602 GCF_018294505.1 Triticum aestivum | reverse complement strand
ACTCGCTCAGAATAAGGTCCGCACAGCGAGAAATCTGCACCTTAGGACGCACAAGAACAACTGCGAGGCCAGAATAGCAAGCGAAAGGGAAATTGCAGTACCAAATGTTGGGCCTTCCTTGCACACCGGCTGGGGGTGGGGGTGGGGGAGTGGGGTGGGGGGAGAAGACGAGACAGAGGACACAAGAGAGACTCGACGAGCAGGACGCGGTGATTTTGGGACAGAGCTTGGGTACCTCTCCTGCCTTTGGGTGAGTGACATGTGGGCCGGCCACTTGCTGGGCCCGCTTGTCATTGACACAGACGCATCACTGAAGCTCGGTCGGTTATTTTGGGACCGGGTGTACTGCCTCGTCACCCTGTAGGACTCCGTGTTCACAGGTTTGTTGCTTCTTTCGGGTGGGAATGTGTGGTGTGGAGGAGTGGCTTCTTTTCTCACTGCGCGATGGAGGTGTGATTCTTTTTATTTTAATAAAGTGCAGTGTGTGCATGTATTCCAAAAACCAAGCTTTGTAAAGTTTGGCTAACTCTACACAGAATATATTTATATCTATAATGCCAAATAAATATCATTAGATAATACCAACTTTCTGATTATTTTAGAGCAACTACAATGGGGCGACCCATTTTGTCCGCCTGCAATTCATTTGGGTCCGCGCGGACAAAAGTGGATGCTCAACGCGCCGAACAAACACAAATCGAGTACGCCTGGCGTCCGCGACGATCCATTTCCGGCCCAAAATTGCGCCTGAAATGTGTCGGCGCGGACGAAAACGGACGCGCCGCGCGTCTCCTCGGTGTCCGTCGCGGCCCTACTTGTAGGCCACCCAACTACCGCTCGCCGTCTAATTTATGACGACCACCGACGATGGGCCCACTAGTCAGCCAGTGGAAGCGTCCTTTTTTAACCACGCGTGCGGTGGGGCCGGCCTCATCCACTTCCGTCCACATCTGGCCCCCACCACCCTCTTGTGCTTCCTCGCCGGCGACACCACCAAACCCTAGCAAGCACTTGGCCTCTTCGACATCAGCCGCGTCAAGGGTAAGTGCACCCGCGGTGCCTCATCCTCCCGTGCTCCTCCTCCCCCTCCTCCTCCGTCGCCGGCGCGTGTCCGCCCAGGTTGCCGATGTCTGCACATCTCGGTGCACCAAGCACGGTGGCACTGGGAGTACAGGCAGCCGCTGCCCTACCCCGACATCACGCTGCCGCACCGCTGGCACCTGGATCCGCACCAGATCCCGGTGTCGGCGGTTCCGCGAACCTACTACCTCTTGAGCTTGTGTTGGTCTTTCTCTTGAAGAGGAAAGGGGGTGCGGCAAAGTAGAATAAGTATTTTCCTCGGTTTTGAGAACCAAGGTATCAATCCAGTATGAGACAACGCGACAAGCCACCGAATACCTGCACAAACAAACACCAACTTGCACCCAACACGATAAGGGGTTGTCAATCCCTTCACGGTTATTTACAAAGTGAGATCTGATATAGATGGATAAATGGTAAAGTAATATTTTTGGTATTTTTGGTTTATGGAACAGAAAGTAAAAGATTGCAAAGAAAGTAAATCGGAAACTAAAATTATAGATCGGAAACTTATATGATGGAAAATAGACCCGGGGGCCATAGGTTTCACTAGAGGCTTCTCTCAAGATAGAAATTATTATGGCGGGTGAACAAATTACTGCCGAGCAATTGATAGAAAAGTGCAAAGTTATGACGATATCTAAGGCAATGATCATGAATATAGGCATCACGTCCGTGTCAAGTAGACCGAAACGATTCTGCATCTACTACTATTACTCCACACATCGACCGAGTCTTGCATGCATCTAGAGTATTAAGTTCATAAGAACAGAGTAATGCATTAAGTAAGATGACATGATGTAGCGGAATTAACTCAATCAATATGATGAAAACCCCATCTTGTTATCCTTGATGGCAACAATACAATATGTGTCGGTTCCCCTTCTGTCACTAGGATCGAGCACCGCAAGATTGAACCCAAAGCTAAACACTTCTTCCATTGAAGAAAAAAACCAATCTAGTTGGCCAAACCAAACCGATAATTCGAAGAGACTTGCAAAGATATCAAATCATGCATAAAAGAATTCAGAGGAGATTCAGATAATATTCATAGATAAGCTGATCATAAATCCACAATTCATCGGATCTCGGTAAACACACCACAAAAGAGTATTACATTGAATAGATCTCCAAGAACATCGAGGAGAACATGGTATTGAGAATCAAAGAGAGAGAAGAAGCCATCTAGCTACTAGCTATGGACCCGTAGGTATGTAGTAAACTACTCATGCTTCATCGGAGAGGCAATGGTGTTGATGTAGAAACCCTCCGTGATTGAATCCCCCTCTGGCAGGATGCCGGAAAAGGTCCCTAGATGAGATCTCACGGGTGCAGAAGGTTGCGGCGGTGGAAAAGTGGTTTCGTGGCTCCCCTGAAAGTTTTCGGGGTATAAGAGAATATATAGGAGGAAGATCTAGGTCAGGCGCCACCGAGGGGCCCACAAGGTCGGGGGGCGCGCCCTCCACCCTTGTGGCCGCCTCGTGGCTTGGCTCTTCTGACTTGCACTCCAAGTATTCTAGGTGTCTTCTGGTCCAAGAAAAATCATCGCCAAAGTTTTATTCCGTTTGGACTCCGTTTGGTATTCCTTTTGTGCGAAACTCTAAAGCAAGAAAAAAAACATAAACTGGCACTGGGCTCTAGGTTAATAGGGTAGTCCCAAAAATCATATAAAATAGCATATAAATGCATATAAAACATCCAAAACAGATAATATAATAGCATGGAACAATCAAAAATTATAGATACATTGGAGACGTATCAGGACCCAGCGGGCGCACGATGAGGAGGTGCGCAGGCGCCGGGCGCAGCGGTGAATGCCCGAGTATGCCACCGACTCTCCCAACTAGGAGGCTTGGTTTGCCCTCGAACAGGAGGAACAATGGCGGCTAGGCGTTGACGCCAACCCGCCGCCGTTTCCACCGTCGCCCCCGCGGGTAGAGACGGAGGAAATGGAGGCAGAGACAGAGTACCAAGCCACCCTCGAGGAGGCCCTGCAGCACGCGTTGGAGGCTAGCCGGCTCGAGGAGGACGCGCATTGGGATGGGCTGGAGCAAGCCCTTGCTTTGTCGGCGGCGGGGGCCTCCGTCCACACCCCGCTCTTCGTCACACCTCCGCCACCGCCGCCACCCGTCCTCGAGCCCAAGCCGGATCTAGAGCCGACGCGGAAGCGCTCCCCGCCCCCACCCACTTGGCCGGAGGAGGCCTACACATGGACCGACCAGTACCGCGAGTGGGTGAGCGCGCCTTCGGTCCACTACGCCGCGACGCCGGAGGAGGCATGTTGGGGAACGCAGTAATTTCAAAGAATTTCCTACGCACACGCAAGACATGGTGATGCATAGCAATGAGAGGGGAGAGTATCGTCTACGTACCCTCATAGACCGTAAGCGGAAGCATTATGAAAACGCGGTTGATATAGTCATACGTCTTCACGATCGACCGATCTAGCACCGAAGGTACGGCACCTCCGTGATCTGCACACGTTCAGCTCGGTGACGTCCCACGAACTCACGATCCAGTAGAGCTTCGAGGGAGAGTTTCGTTAGCACGATGGCGTGATGACTGTGATGATGATGCTACCAGAACATGGCTTCGCCTAAGCACCGCTACGATATAACCGAGGTGGATTATGGTGGAGGGGGGCACCACACACGGCTAAAAGATCAATGATCAACTTGTGTGTCCATGGGGTGCCCCCCTCCCCCGTATATAAAGGAGTGGAGGAGGGGGAGGGCCGGCCCTCTCTATGGCGCGCCCTAGGGGAGTCCTACTCCCTCCGGGAGTAGGATTCCCCCCTTTCCTAGTAGAAGTAGGAGCCCTTCCAAGTAGGAGTAGGAGAGGAAGGACGGAGGGGAGAGGGAGGAAGGAAAGGGGGGCCGGCCCCCTTCCCAATTTGGATTGGACTTGTGGGCGCGCCTCCCTCTTTTCCCTTCCCTCTCCTCTATTCCACTAAAGCCCAATAAGGCCCATATACTCCCCGGGGGGTTCCGGTAACCTCCTGGTACTCCAGAAAAATGCCCGAACCACTCAGAACCATTTCGATGTCCAAATATAGGCTTCCAATATATCAATCTTTATGTCTCGACCATTTCGAGACTCCTCGTCATGTCCGTGATCAAATCCGGGACTCCGAACTACCTTCGGTACATCAAAACACATAAACTCGTAATTCCGATCGTCACCGAACGTTAAGCGTGCGGACCCTACGGGTTCGAGAACTATGTAGCCATGACCGAGACTCATCTCCGGTCAATAACCAATAGCGGAACCTGGATGCTCATATTGGTTCCTACATATTCTACGAAGATCTTTATCCGTCAAACCGCACAACGGTATATGTTGTTCCCTTTGTCATCGGTATGTTACTTGCCCGAGATTCAATCACCGGTATCTCAATACCTAGTTCAATCTCGTCATCGGCAAGTCTCTTTTATCATTCTGTAATGCAACACCCCGTAACTAACTCATTAGTCACATTGCTTGCAAGGCTTGTAGTGATGTGCATTACCGAGAGGGCCCAGAGATACCTCTCCGACAATCAGAGTGACAAATCCTAATCTCGATCCATGCCAACTCAACAAACACCATTGGAGACACCTATAGAGCACCTTTATAATCACCCAGTTACGTTGTGACGTTTGGTAGCACACAAAGTGTTCCTCCGGTATTCGGGAGTTGCATGATCTCATAGTCATAGGAACATGTATAGTTATAGAGAAAGCAAAAGCAACAAACTAAACGATCATCGTGCTAAGCTAACGGATGGGTCAAGTCAATCACATCATTCTCTAATGATGTGATCCCGTTAATCAAATGACAACTCATGTCTATGGTTAGGAAACATAACCATCATTGATTCAACGAGCTAGTCAAGTAGAGGCAGACTAGTGACACTCTGTTTGTCTATGTATTCACACATGTACTAAGTTTCCGGTTAATACAATTCTAGCATGAATAATAAACATTTATCATGATATAAGGAAATATAAATAACAACTTTATTATTGCCTCTAGGGCATATTTCCTTCAGTCTCCTACTTACACTAGAGTCAATAATCTAGATTACATTGTAATGATTCTAACACCCATGGAGTCTTGGTGTTGATCTTGTTTTGCTCGTGAGAGAGGCTTAGTCAACGGGTCTGCAACATTCAGATCCGTATGTATCTTGCAAATCTCTATGTCACCCTCCTTGACTTGATCGCGGATGGAATTGAAGCGTCTCTTGATGTGCTTGGTTCTCTTGTGAAATCTGGATTCCTTTGCCAAGGCAATTGCTCCAGTATTGTCACAAAAGATTTTCATTGGACCCGATGCACTAGGTATGACACCTAGATTGGATATGAACTCCTTCATCCAGACTCCTTCATTTGCTGCTTCCGAAGCAACTATGTATTCCGCTTCACACATAGATCCCGCCACAACGCTCTTCTTGGAACTGCACCAACTGACAGCTCCTCCATTTAATAAAAACACGTATCCGGTCTGTGACTTAGAGTCATCCAGATCAGTGTCAAAGCTTGCATCGACGTAACCGTTTACGACGAGCTCTTTGTCACCTCCATATACGAGAAACATATCCTTAGTCCTTTTCAGGTATTTCAGGATGTTCTTGACCGCTGTCCAGTGATCCACTCCTGGATTACTTTGGTACCTCCCTGCTAAACTTATAGCAAGGCACACGTTAGGTCTGGTACACAGCATTGCATACATGATAGAGCCTATGGCTGAAGCATAGGGAACACCTTTCATTTTCTCTCTATCTTCTGCAGTGGTCGGGCATTGAGTCTGACTCAACTTCACACGTTGTAATACAGGCAAGAACCCTTTCTTTGCCTGATCCATTTTGAACTTCTTCAAAACTTTATCAAGGTATGTGCTTTGTGAAAGTCCAATTAAGCGTCTTGATCTATCTCTAGAGATCTTGATGCCCAATATATAAGCAGCTTCACCGAGGTCTTTGATTGAAAAATTCTTATTCAAGTATCCTTTTATGCTATTCAGAAATTCAGTATCATTTCTGATTAACAATATGTCATCTACATATAATATCAGAAATGCTACGGAGCTCCCACTCACTTTCTTGTAAATACGGGCTTCTCCAAAAGTCTGTATAAAACCATATGCTTTGATCACACTATCAAAGCGTATATTCCAACTCCGAGAGGCTTGCACCAGTCCATAAATGGATTGCTGGAGCTTGCACACTTTGTTAGCACCTTTTGGATCGACAAAACCTTTTGGTTGCATCATATACAACTCTTCTTTAAGATATCCATTAAGGAATGCAGTTTTGACATCCATTTGCCAAATTTCATAATCATAAAATGTGGCAATTGCTAACATGATTCGGACGGACTTAAGCTTTGCTACGGGTGAGAAGGTCTCATCGTAGTCAACTCCTTGAACTTGTCGAAAACCTTTTACAACAAGTCGAGCTTTGTAGACAGTAATATTACCGTCAACGTCAGTCTTCTTCTTGAAGATCCATTTATTCTCTATGGCCTGCCGATCATCGGGCAAGTCAACCAAAGTCCATACTTTGTTCTCATACATGGATCCCATTTCTAATTTCATGGCTTCAAGCCATTTTGCGGAATCTGGGCTCATCATCGCTTCCTCATAGTTCGTAGGTTCATCATGGTCAAGTAACATGACTTCCAGAACAGGATTACCGTACCACTCTGGTGTGGATCTTACTCTGGTTGACCTACGAGGTTCGGTAGTAACTTGATCAGAAGTTTCATGATCATCATCATTAGCTTCCTCACTTACTGGTGTAGGAATCACTCGAACTGATTTCAGTGATGAACTACTTTCCAATAAGGGAGAAGGTACAATTACCTCATCAAGTTCTACTTTCCTCCCACTCACTTCTTTCAAGAGAAACTCCTTCTCTAGAAAGGATCCATTCTTAGCAACGAATATCTTGCCTTCGGATCTATGATAGAAGGTGTACCCAACAGTCTCCTTTGGGTATCATATGAAGACACATTTCTACGATTTGGGTTCGAGCTTATCAGGTTGAAGCTTTTTCACATAAGCATCGCAGCCCCAAACTTTAAGAAATGACAACTTGGGTTTCTTGCCAAACCACAGTCCATAAGGTGTCGTCTCAACGGATTTAGATGGTGCCCTATTTAACGTGAATGCAGTTGTCTCTAAAACATAACCCCAAAACGATAGTGGTAAATCAGTGAGAGACATCATAGATCGCACCATATCTAGTAAAGTACGATTACGACGTTCGGACACACCATTACACTGTGGTGTTCCAGGTGGCGTGAGTTGCGAAACTATTCCGCATTGTTTCAAATGAAGTCCAAACTCATAACTCAAATATTCGCCTCCACGATCAGATCGCAGAAACTTGATTTTCTTGTTACGATGATTTTCCACTTCACTCTGAAATTCTTTGAACTTTTCAAATGTTTCAGACTTATATTTCATCAAGTAGATATACCCATATCTACTCAAATCTTCTGTGAAGGTGAGAAAATAACGATATCCGCCGCGAGCTTCAATGTTCATTGGACCACATACATAAGTATGTATGATTTCCAATAACTCTGTTGCTCGCTCCATTGTTTCGGAGAATGGAGTTTTAGTCATCTTGCCCATGAGGCATGTTTCGCAAGTACCAAGTGATTCATAATCAAGTGATTCCAAAAGTCCATCAGAACGGAGTTTCTTCATGCGCTTTACACCAATATGACCTAAACGGCAGTGCCACAAATAAGTTGCACTATCATTATCAACTCTGCATCTTTTGGCTTCAATACTATGAACATGTGTATCACTACTATCAAGATTTAGTAAGAATAGACCACTCATCAGGGGTGCATGACCATAAAAGATATTACTCATATAAATAGAACAACCATTATTCTCTGATTTAAATGAATAACCGTCTCGCATCAAACAAGATCCAGATATAATGTTCATGCTCAACGCTAGCACCAAATAACAATTATTTAGGTCTAAAACTAATCCCAAAGGTAGATGTAGAGGTAGCGTGCTAACGACGATCACATCGACTTTGGAACCATTTCCCACGTGCATCGTCACCTCGTCCTTAGCCAATCTCCGCTTAATCCGTAGCCCCTGTTTCGAGTTGCAAATGTTAGCAACTGAACCAGTATCAAATACCCAGGCACTACTGCGAGCATTAGTAAGGTACACATCAATAACATGTATATCAAATATACCTTTCACTTTGCCATCCTTCTTCTCCACCAAATACTTGGGGTAGTTTCGCTTCCAGTGACCAGTTCCTTTGCAGTAGAAGCACTCAGTCTTAGGCTTAGGTCCAGACTTGGGTTTCTTCACTTGAGCAGCAACTGGCTTGCTGTTCTTCTTGAAGTTCCCCTTCTTCCCTTTACCCTTTTTCTTGAAACTGGTGGTCTTGTTGACCATCAACACTTGATGCTCTTTCTTGATTTCTACCTCCGCAACCTTTAGCATTGCGAAGAGCTCGGGAATCGTCTTATCCATACCTTGCATATTATAGTTCATCACGAAGCTCTTGTAGCTTGGTGGCAGTGATTGAAGAACTCTGCCAATGACACTATCACCAGGAAGATTAACTCCCAGTTGAGTCAAGTGGTTGTGGTACCCAGACATTCTGAGTATATGTTAACTGACAGAACTATTCTCCTCCATCTTGCAGCCGTAGAACTTATTGGAGACTTCATATCTCTCAATCCAGGCATTTGCTTGAAATATTAACTTCAACTCATGGAACATCTCATATGCTCCATGACGTTCAAAACGTCGTTGAAGTCCCGGTTCTAAGACGTAAAGCATGGCACACTAAACTATCGAGTAGTCATCAGCTTTGCTCTGCCAGGTGTTCATAACATCTGGCGTTGCTCCTGCAGTGGGTTTGTCACCTAGCGGTTGTTGACGCATATGTCTCTCGATGTGGTTTTGGTGATTGATGACAACGTGTTTGCGGACTAATCGTGTGCTTTGAGCGTTTCAGAGATTCATCCTTGGCATGAGACGATTTCCTCCCCTCAGAGTGTCATTCAAGACGGTGTAGCTCTTTCGTTTCTCTTTCGGTGGTCTAGTTGCGTAGAGGGCACCGTTCTATCAAGAGGGGGTCCGCTGTGGTATTGCTTGGGTGGAATCAACTCGTTCACTTCCGCTTCTCACCCTCAGAGCTCTTCCGCTTCGATGGAGAGATCTTTTCTCTCTTGTGTGTCTTGTCTGGGTCCCAGCGGTAGTACCGTGCTACCCAGTGGTAGTACCGCTGAGGGGTCACAAGCGGCAGTACCGCTCCGCAGTGGTAGTACCGCCGGTGACTCCGCAGCTGTACTACCGCTGGCCTGCCTAGCCCTAGCGCCTCGACTTCCGCTTCGATGGAGAGATCTTTTCTCTCTTGTCTGGGTCCTAGTGGTAGTACCGTGCTACCCAGCGGTAGTACCGCTGAGGGGTCACAAGCGGCAGTACCGCTCCGCAGCGGTAGTACCTCCGGTGACTCCGTAGCTATACTACCGCTGGCTTGTCTGGCTCCTACCGCCTCGACTCGAGGGCTCTTTTTCTCGTGTCGGGTTTTGCGGCACTAGTTGCGGCAGTACAGGCGGTAGTACCGCTTCGCAGCGGTAGTACCTGTTGGGGAACGTAGTAATTTCAAAAAAATTCCTACGCACACGCAAGATCATGGTGATGCATAGCAACGAGAGGGGAGAGTGTTGTCTACGTACCCTCGTAGACCGGAAGCGGAAGCGTTAGCACAACGCGGCTGATGTAGTCGTACGTCTTCACGGCCCGACCGATCAAGCACCGAAACTATGGCACCTCCAAGTTCTAGCACACGTTTAGCTCGATAACGATCCCTGGACTCCGATCCAGCAAAGTGTCGGGGATGAGTTTCGTCAGCACGATGGCGTGGTGACGATCTTGATGTTTTACCGTCGCAGGGCTTCGCCTAAGCACCGCTACAAATATTATCAAGGATTATAGTGGAGGGGGGCACCGCACACGGCTAAGAGATCAATGATCAATTGTTGTGTCTATGGGGTGCCCCCTTGCCCCCATATATAAAGGAGTGGAGGAGGGGGCCGACCAAGGAGGGTGGCGCGCCCTAGGGGGGAGTCCAACTCCCACAGGGAGTAGGACTCCCCTTTTTCCTATTAGGAGTAGGAGAGGGAAGGAAGAGCAAGGAGGGAGGAAGGAAAGGGGGGCCGGCCCCCCTCCCAATTTGGATTGGGCTTGGGGGGGCGCACCCCCTCCCTTGCTCCTTTCCCCTCCTTTCCACTAAGGCCCAATAAGGCCCATATACCTCCCGGGGGGGTCCGATAACCTCCCGGTGATCCGGTATTGTCCCAATCTCACCCGGAACCTTTCCGGTGTCCAAATATAGTCGTCCAATATATCGATATTTATGTCTCGACCATTTCGAGACTCCTCGTCAAGTCCGTGATCACATCCGGGACTCTGAACAACCTTCGGTACATCAAAATATATAAACTCATAATGAAACTATCATCATAACGTTAAGCGTGCGGACCTTACGGGTTCGAGAACAATGTAGACATGACCGAGACACGTCTTTGGTCAATAACCAATAGCGGAACCTGGATGCTCGTATTGGCTCCTACATATTCTACGAAGATCTTTATCGGTCAGACCGCATAACAACATACGTTTGTTCCCTTTGTCATCGGTATGTTACTTGCCCGAGATTTGATCGTCGGTATCTCAATACCTAGTTCAATCTCGTTACCGGCAAGTCTCTTTACTCGTTTCATAATACATCATCCCGCAGCTAACTTATTAGTTGCAACGCTTGCAAGGCTTATGTGATGTGCATTACCGAGAGGGCCCAGAGATACCTCTTCGATAATCGGAGCGACAAATCCTAATCTCGAAATACGCCAACCCAACAAGTACCTTCGGAGACACCTGTAGAGCACCTTTATAAACACCCAGTTACGTTGTGACGTTTGGTAGCACACAAAGTGTTTGTCCGATAAATGGGAGTTGCATAATCTCATAGTCATAGGAACATGTATAAGTCATGAGGAAAGCAATAGCAACAAACTAAACGATCAAGTGCTAAGCTAACAAAATGGGTCAAGTCAATCACATCATTATCCTAATGATGTGATCCCATTACTCAAATGACAATTCATGTCTATGGCTAGGAAACTTAACCATCTTCGATCAACGAGCTAGTCAAGTAGAGGCATACTAGTGACACTATGTTTGTCTATGTATTCACACATGTATTATGTTTCCGGTTAATACAATTCCAGCATGAATAATAAACATTTATCATGATATAAGGAAATAAATAATAACTTTATTATTGCCTCTAGGGCATATTTCCTTCAGTCTCCCACTTGCACTAGAGTCAATAATCTAGATTACATAGTAATGATTCTAACACCCATGGAGCCTTGGTGCTGATCATGTTTTGCTCGTGGAAGAGGCTTAGTTAGCGGGTCTGCAACATTCAGATCCGTATGTATCTTGCAAATTTCTATGTCTCCCACTTGGACTAAATCCCGAATGGAATTGAAGCATCTCTTGATGTGCTTGGTTCTCTTGTGAAATCTGGATTCCTTTGCCAAGGCAATTGCACCAGTATTGTCACAAAAGATTTTCATTGGACCCGATGCACTAGGTATGACACCTAGATCGGATATGAACTCCTTCATCCAGACTCCTTCATTTGCTGCTTCCGAGGCAACTATGTACTCTGCTTCACATGTAGATCCCGCCACGATGCTTTGTTTTGAACTGCACCAACTGACAGCTCCTCCATTTAGTAAAAATACGTATCCGGTTTGCGATTTAGAATCGTCCGGATCAGTATCAAAGCTTGCATCAACGTAACCATTTACGATGAGCTCTTTGTCACCTCCATATACGAGAACATATCCTTAGTCCTTTTCAGGTATTTCAGGATGTTCTTGACCGCTGTCCAGTGATCCACTCCTGAATTACTTTGGTACCTCCCTGCTAGACTTATAGCAAGGCACACATCAGGTCTGGTACACAGCATTGCATACATGATAGAGCCTATGGCTGAAGCATAGGGAACATCTTTCATTTTCTCTCTATCTTCTGCGGTGGTCGGACATTGAGTCTTACTCAACTTCACACCTTGTAACACAGGCAAGAACCCTTTCTTTGCTTGATCCATTTTGAACTTCTTCAAAACCTTGTCAAGGTATGTGCTTTGTGGAAGTCCAATTAAGCGTCTTGATCTATCTCTATAGATCTTAATGCCCAATATGTAAGCAGCTTCACCGAGGTCTTTCATTGAAAAACTCTTATTCAAGTATCCCTTTATGCTATCCAGAAATTCTATATTATTTCCAATCAATAATATGTCATCCACATATAATATCAGAAATGCTACAGAGCTCCCACTCACTTTCTTGTAAATACAGGCTTCTCCAAAAGTCTGTATAAAACCAAATGCTTTGATCACACTATCAAAGCGTTTATTCCAACTCCGAGAGGCTTGCACCAGTCCATAAATGGATCGCTGGAGCTTTCATACTTTGGTAGCTCCCTTTGGATCGACACAACCTTTTGGTTGCATCATATACAACTCTTCTTCCAGAAATCCATTCAGGAATGCAATTTTGACATCCATTTGCCAAATTTCATAATCATAAAATGCGGCATTTGCTAACATGATTCGGACAGACTTAAGCATCGCTACGGGTGAGAAGGTCTCATCGTAGTCAATCCCTTGAACTTGTCGAAAACCTTTTGCAACAAGTCGAGCTTTATAGACAGTAACATTACCATCAGCGTCAGTCTTCTTCTTGAAGATCCATTTATTCTCAATTGCTTGCCGATCAACGGGCAAGTCAACCAAAGTCCACACTTTGTTCTCATACATGGATCCCATCTCAGATTTCATGGCTTCTAGCCATTTTGTGGAATCTGGGCTCACCATTGCTTCTTCATAGTTCATAGGTTCATCATGATCTAGTAGCATGACTTCGAGAACAGGATTGCCGTACCACTCTGGTGTGGATCTTACTCTGGTTGATCTACGAGGTTCGGTAGTAACTTGATCTGAAGTTTCATGATCATTATCATTAGCTTCCTCACTAATTGGTGTAGGTGTCACAGAAACCGGCTTCTGTGATGTACTACTTTCCAATAAGGGAGTAGGTACAGTTACCTCATCAAGTTCTACTTTTCTCCCACTCACTTCTTTCGAGAGAAACTCCTTCTCTAGAAAAACTCCGAATTTAGCAACAAAAGTTTTGCCTTCGGATCTGTGATAGAAGGTGTACCCAACAGTCTCCTTTGGGTATCCTATGAAGACACATTTCTCCGATTTGGGTTCGAGCTTATCAGGTTGAAGCTTTTTCACATAAGCATCGCAGCCCCAAACTTTCAGAAACGACAACTTTGGTTTCTTGCCAAACCACAGTTCATAAGGCGTCATCTCAACGGATTTCGATGGTGTCCTATTTAACATGAATGCAGCCGTCTCTAAAGCATAAACCCAAAATGATAATGGTAAATCAGTAAGAGACATCATAGATCACACCATATCTAATAAAGTACGATTACGACGTTCGGACACACCATTACGCTGTGGTGTTCCGGGTGGCGTGAGTTGCGAAACTATTCCGCATTGTTTCAAATGTAGACCAAACTCGTAACTCAAATATTCTCCTCCACGATCAGATCGTAGAAACTTTATTTTCTTGTTACGATGATTTTCAACTTCACTCTGAAATTCTTTGAACTTTTCAAATGTTTCAGACTTATGTTTCATTAAGTAGATATACCCATATCTGCTTAAATCATCTGTGAAGGTGAGAAAATAACGATACCCGCCACGAGCCTCAACATTCATTGGACCACATACATCTGTATGTATGATTTCCAATAAATCCGTTGCTCTCTTCATAGTACCACAGAACGGCGTTTTAGTCATCTTACCCATGAGGCACGGTTCGCAAGTACCAAGTGATTCATAATCAAGTGGTTCCAAAAGTCCATCAGTATGGAGTTTCTTCATGCGCTTTATACCGATATGACCTAAACGGCAGTGCCACAAATAAGTTGCACTATCATTATCAACTCTGCATCTTTTGATTTCAACATTATGAATATGTGTATCACTACTATCGAGATTCATCAAAAATAGACCACTCTTCAAGGGTGCATGACCATAAAAGATATTACTCATATAAATAGAACAACCATTATTCTCTGATTTAAATGAATAACCGTCTCGCATCAAACAAGATCCAGATATAATGTTCATGCTCAACGCTAGCACCAAATAACAATTATTTAGGTATAATACTAATCCCGAAGGTAGATGTAGAGGTAGCATGCCGACCGCGATCACATTGACTTTGGAACCATTTCCCACGCGCATCGTCACCTCGTCCTTAGCCAATCTTCGCTTGATCCGTAGCCCCTGTTTCGAGTTGCAAATGTTAGCAACAGAACCAGTATCAAATACCCAGGTGCTACTGCGAGCATTAGTAAGGTACACATCAATAACATGTATATCACATATACCTTTGTTCACTTTGCCATCCTTCTTATCCGCCAAATACTTGGGGCAGTTCAGCTTCCAGTGACCAGTCTGCTTGCAGTAGAAGCACTCAGTTTCAGGCTTAGGTCCAGACTTGGGTTTCTTCTCTTGAGCAGCAACTTGTTTGCTATTCTTCTTGAAGTTCCCTTTCTTCTTCCCTTTGCCCTTTTTCTTGAAACTGGTGGTCTTATTGACCATCAACACTTGATGCTCCTTTTTGATTTCTACCTCCGCGGCTTTTAGCATTGCGAGCTCAGGAATAGTCTTATTCATCCCTTGCATATTATAGTTCATCACGAAGCTTTTATAGCTTGGTGGCAGTGATTGAAGAACTCTGTCAATGACACTATCAACAGGAAGATTAACCCCCAGTTGAGTCTAGTGATTATGATACCCAGACATTTTGAGTATATGTTCACTGACAGAACTATTCTCCTCCATCTTGCAGCTATAGAACTTATTGGAGACTTCATATCTCTCAATCCGGGCATTTGCTTGAAATATTAACTTCAACTCCTGGAACATCTCATATGCTCCATGACATTCAAAACATCGTTGAAGACCCGGTTCTAAGCCGTAAAGCATGGCACTATGAACTATCGAGTAGTCATCAGCTTTGCTCTGCCAGACATTCATAACATCTGGTGTTGCTCCTGCAGCAGGCTTGGCACTTAGCGGTGCTTCCAGGACGTAATTCTTATGTGCAGCAATGAGGATAATCCTCAAGTTATGGACCCAATCCGTGTAATTGCTACCATCATCTTTCAACTTTGCTTTCTCAAGGAACGCATTAAAATTCAACGGAACAACAACACGAGCCATCTATCTACAATCAAACATAGACAAGCAAGATACTATCAGGTACTAAGTTCATGATAAATTTAAGTTCAATTAATCATATTACTTAAGAACTCCCACTTAGAAAGATATCCCTCTAATTCTCTAAGTGATCACGTGATCCAAATCAACTAAACCATGTACGATCATCACGTGAGATGGAGTAGTATCAATGGTGAACATCAATATGTTGATCATATCTACTATATGATTCACGCTCGACCTTTCGGTCTCCGTGTTCCGAGGCCATATCTGTTATATGCTAGGCTCGTCAAGTTAAACCTGAGTATTCCACGTGTGCAACTGTTTTGCACCCGTTGTATTTGAACGTAGAGCCTATCACACCCGATCATCAAGTGGTGTCTCAGCACGAAGAACTTTCGCAATGGTGCATACTCAGGGAGAACACTTATACTTTGATAATTTAGTGAGGGATCATCTTATAATGCTACCGTCAATCAAAGCAAGATAAGATGCATAAAAGATAAACATCACATGCAATCAATATAAGTGATATGATATGGCCATCATCATCTTGTGCTTGTGATCTCCATCTTCGAAGCACCGTCATGATCACCATCGTCACCGGCGCAACACCTTGATCACCATCGTAGCATCGTTGTCATCTCACCAATCTTATGCTTCCACGACTATCGCTACCGCTTAGTGATAAAGTAAAGCATTACAGCGCAATTGCATTGCATACAATAAAGCGACAACCATATGGCTCCTGCCAGTTGCCGATAACTCAGTTAAAAAACATGATCATCTCATACAATAAAATTTAGCATCATGTCTTGACCATATCACATCACAACATGCCCTGCAAAAACAAGTTAGACGTCATCTACTTTGTTGTTGCAAGTTTTACGTGGCTCCTACGGGCTTAGCAAGAACCGTTCTTACCTACTCATCAAAACCACAACGATAGTTTGTCAAGTTGGTGTTGTTTTAACCTTCGCAAGGACCGGGCGTAGCCACACTCGGTTCAACTAAAGTTGGAGAAACTGACACCCGCCAGCCACCTGTGTGCAAAGCACGTCGGTAGAACCAGTCTCGCGTAAGCGTACGCGTAATGTCGGTCCGGGCTGCTTCATCCAACAATACCGCTGAACCAAAGTATGACATGCTGGTAAGCAGTATGACTTATATCACCCACAACTCACTTGTGTTCTACTCGTGCATAACATCAACGCATAAAACCTAGGCTCGGATGCCACTGTTGGGGAACATAGTAATTTCAAAAAAATTCCTACGCACACGCAAGATCATGGTGATGCATAGCAACGAGAGGGGAGAGTGTTATCTACGTACCCTCGTAGACCGGAAGCAGAAGCGTTAGCACAACGCGGTTGATGTAGTCGTACGTCTTCACGGCCCGACTGATCAAGCACCGAAACTACGGCACCTCCGAGTTCTAGCACACGTTCAACTCGATGACGATCCCCGGACTCTGATCCAACAAAGTGTCGGGGATGAGTTTCGTCAGCACGACGGCATGGTGACGATCTTGATGTTTTACCGTCGTAGGGATTCGCCTAAGCACCGCTACAATATTACCGATGATTATAGTGGAGGGGGGCACCGCACACGGCTAAGAGATCAATGATCAATTGTTGCGTCTATGGGGTGCCCCCTTGCCCCCGTATACAAAGGAGTGGAGGAGGGGGCCGGTCAAGGAGGGTGGCGCGCCCAAGGGGGGAGTCCAACTCCCACAGGGAGTAGGACTCCCCTTTTTCCTATTAGGAGTAGGAGAGGGAAGGAAGAGGAAGGAGGGAGGAAGGAAAGGGGTGTTGGGGAACGTTGCAGAAAACAAAAAATTTCCTACGGTTTCACCAAGATCCATCTAGGAGTTCATCTAGCAACGAGTGATCGGATTGCATCTACATACCTTTGTAGATCACGCGCGGAAGCGTTCAAAGAACGGGGATGAGGAAGTCGTACTCGACGTGATCCAAATCACCAGAGATCCTAGCGCCGAACGGACGGCACCTCCGCGTTCAACACACGTACGGTCAGTGTAACGTCTCCTTCTTCTTGATCCAGCAAGGGGGAAGGATAGGTTGAGGAAGATGGCTCCAACAGTAGCTCGACGGCGTGGTGGTGATGGAGCTGCAGTACTCCGGCAGGGCTTCGCCAAGCACTATGGAGGAGGAGGATGTGTTGGAGAGGGAGAGGGAGGCACCAAAGGCGTGTTGTGAGAGGCCCTCCTTTCCCCACTATATATAGGGAGTCCAAGGGGGGGCGCCGGCCCTAGGAGATCCAATCTCCTAGGGGGGGTGCGGCCAAGGGAGGACTCCCTCCTCCCCAAGGCACCTAGGGGTGCCTTCCCCTTTTAGGACTCTTCCCCTTTTTCTATCTCTAGGTGCATGGGCCTCTTGGGGCTGGTGCCCTTGGCCCATATAGGCCAAGGCGCACCCCCTACAGCCCATGTGCCCCCCGGGGCAGGTGGCCCGACCCGATGGACCCCCGGGACCCTTTCGGTGGTCCCGGTACAATACCGGTGATCCCGAAACTTGTCCCGATGCCCGAAATAGCACTTCCTATATATAATTCTTTACCTCCGGACCATTCCGGAACTCCTCGTGACGTCCGGGATCTCATTCGGGACTCCGAACAACATTCGGGTTACTGCATATACATATCCCTACAACCCTAGCGTCACCAAACCTTAAGTGTGTAGACCCTACGGGTTCGGGAGACATGTAGACATGACCGAGATGACTCTCCGGCCAATAACCAACAGCGGGATCTGGATACCCATGTTGGCTCCCACATGCTCCTCGATGATCTCATTGGATGAACCACGATGTCGAGGATTCAAGCAACCCCGCATACAATTCCCTTCGTCAATCAGTATGTTACTTGCCCGAGATCCGATCGTCGGTATCCCAATACCTTGTTCAATCTTGTTACCGGCAAGTCACTTTACTCATACCGTAATGCATGATCCCGTGACCAGACACTTGGTCACTTTGAGCTCATTATGATGATGCATTACCGAGTGGGCCCAGTGATACCTCTGCGTCATACGGAGTGACAAATCCCAGTCTTGATCCGTGTCAACCCAACAGACACTTTCGGAGATACCCGTAGTATACCTTTATAGTCACCCAGTTACATTGTGACGTTTGGCACACCCAAAGCACTCCTACGGTATCCGGGAGTTACACGATCTCATGGTCTAAGGAAAAGATACTTGACATTGGAAAACTCTAGCAAACGAACTATACGATCTTATGCTATGTTTAGGATTGGGTCTTGTCCATCACATCATTCTCCTAATGATGTGATCTCGTTATCAATGACATCCAATGTCCATAGTCAGGAAACCATGACTATCTGTTGATCAATGAGCTAGTCAACTAGAGGCTTACTAGGGACATGTTGGTGTCTATTATTCACACATTTATTACGATTTCCGGATAACACAATTATAGCATGAATAAAGACAATTATCATGAACAAGGAAATATAATAATAATGCTTTTATTATTGCCTCTAGGGCATATTTCCAACAGTCTCCCACTTGCACTAGAGTCAATAATCTAGTTACATGTGATGAATCGAACACCCATGGAATTCTGGTGTTGATCATGTTTTGCTCTAGGGAGAGGTTTAGTCAACGGATCTGCTACATTCAGGTCCGTATGTACTTTACAAATATCTATGTCTCCATCTTGAACATTTTCACGAATGGAGTTGAAGCGACGCTTGATGTGCCTTGTCTTCTTGTGAAACCTGGGCTCCTTGGCAAGTGCAATAGCTCCAGTGTTGTCACAGAAGAGCTTGATCGGCCCCGACGCATTGGGTATGACTCCTAGGTCGGTGATGAACTCCTTCACCCAAATTGCTTCATGCGCTGCCTCCTAGGCTGCCATGTACTCTGCTTCACATGTAGATCCCGCCACGACGCTCTGCTTGCAACTGCACCAGCTTACTGCCCCACCATTCAAAATATACACGTATCCGGTTTGTGACTACGAGTCATCCAGATCTGTGTCGAAGCTAGCATCGACGTAACCCTTTACGACGAGCTCTTCGTCACCTCCATAGACGAGAAACATTTCCTTAGTCCTTTTCAGGTACTTCAGGATATTCTTGACCGCTGTCCAGTGTTCCTTGCCGGGATTACTTTGGTACCTTCCTACCAAACTTACGGCAAGGTTTACATCAGGTCTGGTACACAACATGACATACATAATAGAACCTATGGCTGAGGCATAGGGGATGACACTCATCTCTTCTATATCTTCTACCGTGGTCGGACATTGAGCTGAGCTCAATTTCACACCTTGCAACACAGGCAAGAATCCCTTCTTAGACTGATCCATATTGAACTTCTTCAATATCTTATCAAGGTATGTGCTTTGTGAAAGACCTATGAGGCGTCTTGATCTATCTCTGTAGATCTTGATGCCTAATATATAAGCAGCTTCTCCAAGGTCCTTCATTGAAAAACTTTTATTCAAGTAGGCCTTAATGCTGTCCAAGAGTTCTATATCATTTCCCATCAAAAGTATGTCATCTACATATAATATGAGAAATGCTACAGAGCTCCCACTCACTTTCTTGTAAACGCAGGCTTCTCCATAAGTTTGCGTAAACCCAAACGCTTTGATCATCTCATCAAAGCGAATGTTCCAACTCCGAGATGCTTGCACCAGCCCATAAATCGAGCGTTGGAGCTTGCACACCTTGTCAGCATTCTTAGGATCGACAAAACCTTTCGGCTGCATCATATACAATTCTTCCTTAAGGAAACCATTAAGGAATGCCGTTTTGACGTCCATTTGCCATATCTCATAATCATAGAATGCGGCAATTGCTAACATGATTCGGACGGACTTTAGCTTCGCTACCGGTGAGAAAGTCTCATCGTAGTCAACCCCTTGAACTTGTCGATAACCCTTAGCGACAAGGCGAGCTTTATAGATGGTCACATTACCATCCGCGTCTGTCTTCTTCTTAAAGATCCATTTATTTTCTATGGCTCCCCGCTCAACGGGAAAGTCAGTCAAAGTCCATACTTCGTTTTCATACATGAATCCTATCTCGGATTTCATGGCTTCTAGCCATTTGTCGGAATCCGGGCCCGCCATCGCTTCTTCATAGTTCAAAGGTTCACCTTTGTCTAACAACATGATTTCCAAGACAGGGTTGCCGTACCACTCTGGTGCGGAACGTGTCCTTGTGGACCTTTGAATTTCAGTAGGAGCTTGATCAGAAGTATCTTGATCATCATCATTAACTTCCTCTCTTGTCGGTGCAGGCACCTCAGAAACATTTTCTTGAGTTGCGCCATTTTCCGGTTCAAGAGGTAATACTTCATCAAGGTCTACTTTCCTCCCACTTACTTCTTTCGAGAGAAACTCTTTCTCTAGAAAGGACCCATTCTTGGCAACAAAGATCTTGCCTTCGGATCTGAGGTAGAAGGTATACCCAATAGTTTCTTTAGGGTATCCTATGAAGATGCATTTTTCCGACTTGGGTTCGAGCTTTTCAGGTTGAAGTTTCTTGACATAAGCATCGCATCCCCAAACTTTTAGAAACGACAGCTTAGGTTTCTTCCCAAACCATAATTCATACAGTGTCGTCTCAACGGATTTCGACGGAGCCCTATTTAAAGTGAATGCGGCAGTCTCTAAAGCATACCCCCAAAAAGATAGCGGTAAATCGGTAAGAGACATCATAGATCGCACCATATCTAATAGAGTGCGATTACGATGTTCGGACACGCCATTATGCTGAGGTGTTCCAAGCGGCGTGAGCTGTGAAACTATTCCACATTTTCTTAAGTGTGTGCCAAACTCATGACTCAAGTATTCTCCTCCACGATCTGATCGCAGGAACTTGATTTTCCTGTCACGTTGATTCTCAACCTCACTTTGAAATTCCTTGAACTTTTCAAAGGTCTCAGATTTGTGTTTCATTAAGTAGATATACCCATATCTACTCAAGTCATCAGTGAGGGTGAGAACATAACGATAGCCACCGCGAGCCT
Source organism: Triticum aestivum (assembly GCF_018294505.1). Lineage (NCBI taxonomy): Eukaryota > Viridiplantae > Streptophyta > Magnoliopsida > Poales > Poaceae > Triticum > Triticum aestivum. The sequence continues at coordinate 705,247,147 of NC_057797.1, read as the reverse complement.
CAACACTCATTGGACCGCACACATCAGTATGTATGATTTCCAATAAGTTGGTTGCTCGCTCCATTGTTCCTGAGAACGGAGTCTTGGTCATTTTACCCATGAGGCATGGTTCGCACGTGTCAAATGATTCGTAATCAAGAGACTCTAAAAGTCCATCAGCATGGAGCTTCTTCATGCGTTTGACACCTATGTGACCAAGGCGGCAGTGCCACAAGTATGTGGGACTATCATTATCAATCTTACATCTTTTGGTACTCACACTATGAACATGTGTAGCATTACGCTCGAGATTCATTAAGAATAAACCATTCACCATCGGAGCATGACCATAAAACATATCTCTCATATAAATAGAACAACCGTTATTCTCGGATTTAAATGAGTAGCCATCTCATATTAAACGAGATCCTGATACAATGTTCATGCTCAAACTTGGCACTAAATAACAATTATTGAGGTTCAAAACTAATCCCGTAGGTAAATGTAGAGGTAGCGTGCCAACAGCGATCACATCGACCTTGGAACCATTTCCGACGCGCATCGTCACCTCGTCCTTCGCCAGTCTCCGCTTATTCCGCAGCTCCTGTTTTGAGTTGCAAATGTGAGCAACCGCACCGGTATCAAATACCCAGGAGCTACTACGAGTACTGGTAAGGTACACATCTATTACATGTATATCGCATATACCTTTCGTTTTGCCGGCCTTCTTGTCCGCTAAGTATTTGGGGCAGTTCCGCTTCCAGTGACCACTTTCCTTGCAGTAAAAGCACTCAGTCTCGGGCTTGGGTCCATTCTTTGGCTTCTTCCCGGCAGCTTGCTTGCCGGGCGCGGCAACTCCCTTGCCGTCCTTCTTGAAAGCTTTCTTACCCTTGCCCTTCTTGAACTTAGTGGTTTTATTCACCATCAACACTTGATGTTCCTTTTTGACTTCTACTTCTGCTGATTTCAGCATTGCCAATACTTCAGGAATGGTCTTTTCCATCCCCTGCATATTGAAGTTCATCACAAAGCTCTTGTAGCTCAGTGGAAGCGACTGAAGGATTCTGTCAATGACCGCGTCATCCGGGAGATTAACTCCCAGCTGAGTCAAGCGGTTATGCAACCCAGACATAGTGAGTATGTGCTCACTGACAGAACTGTTTTCCTCCATCTTACAGCTGAAGAACTTGTCGGAGACTTGATATCTCTCGACCCGGGCATGAGCTTGGAAAACCATTTTCAGCTCTTCGAACATCTCATATGCTCCGTGTCTCTCAAAACGCTTTTGGAGCCCCGGCTCTAAGCTGTAAAGCATGCCGCACTGAACGAGGGAGTAGTCATCGGTACGTGCCTGCCAAGCGTTCATAACGTCTTGTTCTGCAGGGAGAACAGGTGCGTCACCCAGCGGTGCTTGTAGGACATAATCTTTCTTGGCAGCTATGAGGATGATCCTCAGGTTCCGGACCCAGTCCGTGTAGTTGCTGCCATCATCTTTCAGCTTGGTTTTCTCTAGGAACGCGTTGAAGTTGAGGACTACGTTGGCCATTTGATCTACAAGACATATTGTAAATATTTTTAGACTAAGTTCATGATAATTAAGTTCATCTAATCAAATTTCAATGAACTCCCACTTAGATAGACATCCCTCCTGTAATCTAAGTATAACATGATCCAAGTTAACTAGGCCGTGTTCGATCATCACGTGAGACGGACTAGTCAACATCGGTGAACATCTTCATGTTGATCATATCTTCTATATGACTCATGCTCGACCTTTCGGTCTTCTGTGTTCCGAGGCCATGTCTGTACATGCTAGGCTCGTCAACTCAACCTAAGTGTTTGCATGTGTAAATCTGTCTTACACCCGTTGTATGTGAACGTTAGTATCTATCACACCCGATCATCACGTGGTGCTTCGAAACAACGAACTATCGCAACGGTGCACAGTTAGGGGGAACACTTTCTTGAAATTATTATGAGGGATCATCTTATTTACTACCGTTGTTCTAAGTAAACAAGATGCAAAAACATGATAAACATCACATGCAATCAAATAATAATAGTGACATGATATGGCCAATATCACATAGCTCCTTTGATCTCCATCTTGGAGCTCCATGATCATCTTGTCACCGGCATGACACCATGATCTCCATCATCATGATCTCCATCATCGTGTCTCCATGAAGTTGCTCGCCAACTATTACTTCTACTACTATGGCTAACGCGTTTAGCAATAAAGTAAAGTAATTTACATGGCGTTTCTCAATGACACGCAGGTCATACAAAAAAAAAATAAAGACAACTCCTATGGCTCCAGCCGGTTGTCATACTCATCGACATGCAAGTCGTGATTCCTATTACAATAGCATGAACATCTCATACATCACATATATATCATTCATCATTCATCACAACTTTGGCCATATCATATCACAAAGCACTTGCTGCAAAAACAAGTTAGACGTCCTCTAATTGTTGTTGAAAGTTTTACGTGGCTGAAGTAGGGTTCTAGCAAGAACGTTTTCTTACCTACGTGAAAGCCACAACGTGATTTGTCAACTTCTATTTACCCTTCATAAGGACCCTTTTCATCGAATCCGCTCCAACTAAAGTGGGAGAGACAGACACCCGCCGGCCACCTTATGCAACTTGTGCATGTTAGTCGGTGGAACCGGTCTCACGTAAGCGTACGTGTAAGGTTGGTCCGGGCCGCTTCATCCCACAATACCGTTGAAGCAAGATAAGACTAGTAGCAGCAAGAAAGTTGACAACATCAACGCCCACAACAAATTTGTGTTCTACTCGTGCAAGAGAACTGCGCATAGACCTAGCTCATGATGCCACTGTTGGGGAACGTTGCAGAAAACAAAAATTTTCCTACGGTTTCACCAAGATCCATCTAGGAGTTCATCTAGCAACGAGTGATTGGATTGCATCTACATACCTTTGTAGATCACGCGCGGAAGCGTTCAAAGAACAGGGATGAGGAAGTCGTACTCGACGTGATCCAAATCACCGGAGATCCTAGCGCCGAACGGACGGCACCTCCGTGTTCAACACACGTACGGTCAGCGTAACGTCTCCTTCTTCTTGATCCAGCAAGGGGGAAGGAGAGGTTGAGGAAGATGGCTCCAACAGCAGCACGACGGCGTGGTGGTGATGGAGCTGCAGTACTCCGGCAGGGCTTCGCCAAGCACTATGGAGGAGGAGGATGTGTTGGAGAGGGAGAGGGAGGCACCAAAGGCGTGTTGTGAGAGGCCCTCCTTTCCCCACTATATATAGGGAGTCCAAGGGGGGGCGCCGGCCCTAGGAGATCCAATATCCTAGGGGGGGTGCGGCCAAGGGAGGACTCCCTCCTCCCCAAGGCACCTAGGGGTGCCTTCCCCTTTTAGGACTCTTCCCCTTTTTCTATCTCTAGGCGCATGGGCCTCTTGGGGCTGGTGCCCTTGGCCCATATAGGCCAAGGCGCACCCCCTACAGCCCATGTGGCCCTCGGGGCAGGTGGCCCCACCCGGTGGACCCCCGGGACCCTTCCGGTGGTCCCGGTACAATACCGGTGATCCCGAAACTTGTCCCGATGCCCGAAATAGCACTTCCTATATATAATTCTTTACCTCTGGACCATTCCGAAACTCCTCGTGACGTCCGGGATCTCATCTGGGACTCCGAACAACATTCGGGTCACTACATATACATATCCCTACAACCCTAGCGTCACCGAACCTTAAGTGTGTAGACCCTACGGGTTCGGGAGACATGTAGACATGATCGAGACGACTCTCCGGCCAATAACCAACAGCGAGATCTGGATACCCATGTTGGCTCCCACATGCTCCTAGATGATCTCATCGGATGAACCACGATGTCGAGGATTCAAGCAACCCCGCATACAATTCCCTTCGTCAATCGGTATGTTACTTGCCCGAGATCCGATCGTCGGTATCCCAATACCTCGTTCAATCTTGTTACCGGCAAGTCACTTTACTCGTACGGTAATGCATGATCCCGTGACCAGACACTTGGTCACTTTGAGCTCATTATGATGATGCATTACCGAGTGGGCCCAGTGATACCTCTGCGTCATACGGAGTGACAAATCCCAGTCTTGATCCGTGTCAACCCAACAGACACTTTCGGAGATACCCGTAGTATACCTTTATAGTCACCCAGTTACATTGTGACGTTTGGCACACCCAAAGCACTCCTACGGTATCCGGGAGTTACACGATCTCATGGTCTAAGGAAAAGATACTTGACATTGGAAAACTCTAGCAAACGAACTATACGATCTTATGCTATGTTTAGGATTGGGTCTTGTCCATCACATCATTCTCCTAATGATGTGATCTCGTTATCAATGACATCCAATGTCCATAGTCAGGAAACCATGACTATCTGTTGATCAACGAGCTAGTCAACTAGAGGCTTACTAGGGACATGTTGGTGTCTATTATTCACACATGTATTACGATTTCCGGCTAACACAATTATAGCATGAATAAAGACAATTATCATGAACAAGGAAATATAATAATAATGCTTTTATTATTGCCTCTAGGGCATATTTCCAACAAGGGGGGCCGACCCCCCTCCCAATTCGGATTGGGCTTGGGGGGAGGCGCGCCCCCTCCCTTGCTCCTTTCCCCTCCTTTCCACTAAGGCCCAATAAGGCCCATATACCTCCCGGGGGGGTCCGATAACCTCCCTGTGATCCGGTATTGTCCCAATCTCACCCGGAACCTTTCCGGTGTCCAAATATAGTCGTCCAATATATCGATCTTTATGTCTCGACCATTTAGAGACTCCTCATCAAGTCTGTGATCACATCCGAGACTCCGAACAACCTTCGGTACATCAAAATATATAAACTCATAATGAAACTGTCATCGTAACGTTAAGCGTGCGGACCCTATGGGTTCGAGAACAATGTAGACATGACCGAGACATGTCTCCGATCAATAACCAATAGCGGAACCTGGATGCTCATATTGGCTCCTACATATTCTACGAAGATCTTTATCGGTCAGACCGCATAACAACATACGTTTGTTCCCTTTGTCATCGGTATGTTACTTGCCCGAGATTTGATCGTCGGTATCTCAATACCTAGTTCAATCTCGTTACCGGCAAGTCTCTTTACTCGTTCCGTAATACATCATCCTGCAGCTAACTTATTAGTTGCAATGCTTGCAAGGCTTATGTGATGTGCATTACCGAGAGGGCCCAGAGATACCTCTTCGATAATCGGAGCGACAAATCCTAATCTCGAAATACACCAACCCAACAAGTACCTTCGGAGACACCTGTAGAGCACCTTTATAATCACCCAGTTATGTTGTGATGTTTGGTAGCACACAAAGTGTTCCTCCGGTAAACGGGAGTTGCATAATCTCATAGTCATAGGAACATGTATAAGTCATGAAGAAAGCAATAGCAACAAACTAAACGATCAAGTGCTAAGCTAACGAAATGGGTCAAGTCAATCACATCATTCTCCTAATGATGTGATCTGGTTAATCAAATGACAACTCATGTCTATGTCTAGGAAACTTAACCATGTTCGATCAACGAGCTAGTCAAGTAGAGGCATACTAGTGACACTATGTTTGTCTATGTATTTACACATGTATTACGTTTCCGATTAATACAATTCTAGCATGAATAATAAACATTTATCATGATATAAGGAAATTAATAATAACTTTATTATTGCCTCTAGGGCATATTTCCTTCAGTACTGCCCTTACCACCGCGGTAGTACCGCTCTGGGTCCAGGTCCCTGCTTCTCTCCTCTGCGCGGCAGTACCGCTAGTTGGAGCGACAGTACCGCTGGCTCAGCGGTAGTACCGCCCCCCAAGCGGTACTACTGCCCTCTGCGGGCTGTTTAGTGGGGCAATGGTTGGATTGTTGCTCCCACTATAAAAGGGGGGGTCCCCTTCTTCCCTGTTGACCTACCTCTTCCCTCCCAAGCTCCATTAATGCTCCAAACTCCATTTTTGCCCGATCTATCTCTCTAGCCAATCAAACTTGTTGATTTTCTCGGGAGTGGTTGAGAAAGCCCTGATCTACACTTCCACCAAGAGATTTTCGATTTCCCCACCCGTCCTTAGCGGATCTTGTTACTCTTGGGTGTTTGAGCACCCTAGACGGTTGAGGTCACCATGGAGCCATAGTCCATTGTGGTGAAGCTTCGTGGTATTGTTGGGAGCCTCCGATTAAGTTGTGGAGATTGCCCCAACCTTGTTTGTAAAGGTCCGGTCGCCGCCTTCAAGGGCACCAATAGTGGAATCACGACATCTCGCATTGTGTGAGGGCGTGAGGAGAATACGGTGGCCCTAGTGGCTTCTTGGGGAGCATTGTGCCTCCACACCGCTCTAACGGAGATGTACTTCCCCTTAAAAGGAAGGAACTTCGGTAACACATCCTCGTCTTCACCGGATCCACTCTTGGTTATTTCTTATCTTTACTTGTGCAAGCTCTTTAGTGTTACTTCTCTTGCTTGCTTGTTTGTTTGTTGTCATTGCATCATATAGGTTGCTCACCTAGTTGCACATCTAGACAACCTACTTTGATGCAAAGTTTAATTTGGTAAAGAAAAGTTAAAAATTGTTAGTTGCCTATTCACCCCCTCTAGTCAACCATATCGATCCTTTCAATTGGTATCAGAGCCTTGTCTCTTTATTAAGGACTTTACCGTCCGAAGAGTATGGTTGATACCGTAGACAGTGTGGAGGAACACTCCGGTGTGAATCCAATCTCGTCTAAGGGCGATGGGGAACCTCGGTCTCTCGTGAGGAGTTCAATGTGGCCTTGAAGATATTGAAAACCTCCATGATGACCGAGGTTGAAAGCATGTTTACTAAATTCCTTGAAGGGATTAAACTATCCACCGCACCGTTGAAAGTGGGTAATCCCACTAACAAGGTGACGGATGCTACCTCCGATAAGGGGGAAGCTAGTAGTGAAAAGGCTCCTTCTTCTAGTGGTAAGAATGGCACCGGCATCTTTGCTCATGTGGAACCACCACTTGTTTATGGTGGACCTGTTCCTTCCACTCATTTGAATCATGCCGGTCCTCCCCCTAAGATTATGAAAAATGAGGACTTTGATTCTTGGGTTTACCGCTTTAAATGTTATTTAAATCATGTGAACACTAATCTTTGGAGAATCATTGAAGAAGGTTTCTATTTGCATGATCCAAGCAACTTCACTCCTCGAGAAGCCGCGGATAATCAATTCAATGAGAATGCCCTCTTCATCATTCAAGATGCAATTCCACCCGAAGATCTACCTCATCTTTGGCCCTTCGCCTTGGCCAAAGACGCATGGCTTTGTGTTGTCTCACTCTACCGGGGAAGCGCAAGCATTCAACACTCCATCTATGAAGTGGTGCAAGATGAGGCCGATGAGTTTGCAATGAAAGAAGATGAAGAACCTCGTGAGCTTTATCGGAGAGTAACCAAACTCGCGGTCTCACTCCGAGATCACGGGAGCAAGGACACGGATGACAATTGGATCAAGCGCAAATTCCTCAAGTTAATGATGCCCTACCACAAGGCCATGTCCTCCGTCATTCGTCAAAGGCCGGACTTCCACACTTTGACCTCAAGCGAAGTGTTGGATGAGTTTGTGGCCATGAACATTTTGGACAAGACCGCCGACAGTGTGGTGCTTCATTCTCAAAGGGCAAAGAAGCCCAACCTTGCATTGAAGGCCAAGCTCTGCATTGAATAAGAAGAAGAGGAAGAAGAGGAGAGCAACCCCGAAGATACAAAGTATGCATATCATGAACACATGGCACTTGCTTCAAGGCAATTTTGGAGCAAGAAAAACTCAAGGCCAAACTTTAACAAAAACAACTCAAGTGGCATGAAGAGCAAGCAACGTGCAAGGACTTGCTACAATTGTGGCAATGTGAGTCATTTTGTTGTGGAGTGCCCGTATGAGAATAGGGAAGACAATGGTGGCAAGCTCATCCGAAAGGACAAGGCCAAGTCGTTCCCCAACAAGAGCAACTTCACCAAGAAGACTCCCCCCAAGGCATTGGTGGTACAATGAGGATGATGACGATGATGAAGATGGTGAGTCGGTTGCCATGGCCTCTGTTGCCATTGCGACGACTCCACGGGTGTCTCTCTTCGACTCACCCAATGAGAGCATCACCGCCAAGTGCCTCATGGCTAAAGCCACCAACAAGGTAACCTCCAACATCAAAACTACCATCATTAATCATCCTTCTTCGACGGATAGCATTGATGAACATGAGGGAGCTAATGTGGAGGTGAATGAGTTTGATTCCTTTATGGGCAAACTTAAGGGTAAATCCAAGAAGCACTTTGTTGCTCTCTTGGAACAACTTGGTGAAGCCAATGACATGATCGAGGCTCACGAAGACACCATCTCTAAGATGGAAGGGCATAGTCGTGACTATGCCGATGAGATCTCGGATCTTTCCAATGCTCTTGAGGAAGAGCGTGGTATTCGTTTGGCTCTTGAGGAGTCACACAACGTTGATCATGCTAAGTTAAAGAAAGATTTTAATCATGCTCTCATTGTGTCTCGTGTGCTAAAATCCGAGAAGGCTGAACTTGAGTTTGATCTTTCTAGACTCAAAGAGGAGTTTGTTCTACTTGGCAAGGCTCACAAGGTCTTGAAGGGTGCTCATGCTAGCCTCAAAGAGTCTCATGATCAACTTCAAGTAAAGCTAACCAAGGAAAAAGCCACTTTTCCTCGTATGATGTTAATTGATAATGCAAATGCTACTAACCCGTGTTGTGAGCATGTGCATCTTGTTGAGGAGAATGCTAAGCTAAAGGTGCAACTTGAGAAAGGTCTTGCGTCTTGCATACAAGGCAAGAAGAACCTCAACGACCTCTTGACCAACCAAAAGGGAGTTGTGGCCAAGGAAGGGATTGGGTACGTGCCCGAGTCCAAGAACAAGAAGAAGAATGACAAGACCAAACGACCTCCTCCTCTCATGCAAACCTTTGTGAAGGAGGGAGAGAGTGCTTCCAAGGAGAAGAAGAACAATGCGAAGGGTGGCTGTGTCAAAAAGGGCAATGCCACTCCTCCCATCAAAGCCGGCGACTTTAATCCTTCTTATGTGTTATGTCGGGCTAGTGATGGGCATGTCTATGCCAAATTTGTTGGTTCCCCTCATGAGTACATTGAATGGTCTATTTGGGTTCCAAAGACCCTTGTTACTAACATCAAAGGACCCATTACAAAATGGGTACCTAAAACCAAGCATTGATCTCTTGTAGGTGTTTGCTTCCGGTGGGGGATCATGGTTGCTCGATAGCGGAGCGACAAATAATATGATCGGAAGCAAGGACTTGGTGGTGGATGTGCACAAGATTCCATCTATGCTCACCAATGTCGAGTGGGGTGACGCCTCATCTTCTAAGGGATTGGGACTTGGCAAGGTAGTCATTTCTCATGATCTCACGATCGAGAAGGTCATGATTGTTGAGTCCCTTGCATACAATTTACTTTCCGTTCGTCAACTTGCAATCATGGGCTTTGCCACTTTCTTTGATATCGATACCGTGTCCCTCTTGTGGAGCAAGACTCTTAAAGTAGCCTTTGTTGGGCATGTCGAGAATGGTCTATATGTGATTAACTTTTCGGAGCGACCCACTAAGACCGCGACATGCCTAATGGCTAAAGTTGATGTGGGATGGCTTTGGCATCGCCGTTTAGCCCATGTCAATATGAGATCTTTGCAAAGTCTTCTCAAGGGGGACCATGTCCATGGACTAACGAATGTTAGTTTTGCTAAAGATTGTGCTTGTAGTGCTTGTATTGAAGGAAAACTACATGAGAAGGGTCACCCTCCCACGACTATCATTTACTCAGAGAGGCCTTTGGAGCTCCTTCACTTGGATCTCTTTGGGCCTCCATCCTTCGATAGTCTTGGGTGTAGGAAGTATTGCTTGGTGATTGTGGATGACTACTCAATATACACTTGGGTGTATTTCTTCAAGAGGAAGAGCGAGACCCAACAAACCGTTATTCACTTTGCAAATGAAGCACAACGTCAACACAATGCAAAGATCTTGACAATAAGAAGTGACAACGACACCGAGTTCAAGAACTACACCTTGGATGAGTTTCTTAGTGATGAGGGGATCAAGCATCAATATTCCGCACCTTACACCCCTCAACAAAACGGTGTTGCGGAGAGGAAGAACCGGACGTTGATGGATGCGGCAAGGACCATGATGGCGGAGTTCAAGTCTCCATACAACTTTTGGGCCGAAGCCATCAACACCACGTGTCATGCATCCAATCGGCTCTACCTCCGTAAGGGCTTGAACAAGACTCCATATGAGATACTCACCAGTAACGAGCCCAACCTCAAGTACTTTCAGGTGTTCGGGTGTAAGTGTTTCATTCTCAAGAAAGGTGTTCGGTTGTCTAAATTTGAAGCTAGAGCTTATGAGGGCATATTTGTTGGTTATGCTACAAACTCTCATGCTTACCGTGTCCTCAATAAGTCTACGAGACTTATTGAGGAGACGTGTAACGTGGAGTTTGATGAAAATAACGGCTCCCAAGTGGAGCAAAGTGGCACTTGTGATGTAGGTGATGAAATTCCTCCTCAAGCCATAAGAAGAATGGGTGTTGGCTTTATCCTACCCATTGAGGAACCCCTTGTGGCCGAAGGAGAAGGACAATGCTCCACTCAAGTGGAGCTGTGTCAGGACCCCGACTCGATGTCACATCGATCTAGCCGGTAACACCTCATATCACTTTGCGGCCTCACGCACGGTATCCCCACGGGTGTCGCCTTACCTTTGCCCGGGACTGTTTGCGCCTTTTGGCTCACGTATATGATAGTGTCGCTAGCATCCATATGATAAGGAGCCCGGGCTGACATGACTAGTCGTAAACCCAAAGTGGCACAGACTTACAGGGACAGGCATCCATGACCCAGCTTCGAACGTGTCGGTCATCAGCAAGTGGGTTCGGGCTGTAGCACTGGGCTAGCAGGACTCCGGTAAACCGGGCTGTAGCGGGCTAACAGGACTCCGGTACTCAATGCGTGACATTTCCCCGAAGGGACAGACACCGGAACGAAGAAGGACACATGCCGGCCAGCCTAAGTGTTCCAGAGCAGTAGCAAGCTACCATGGCTCAGCGGTAACACTAGGAGACATTTCCCGGTAAGAGAGGCTACTAAAGATAAACAACTAGATAGTCAGATCCCACACATACCAAGCATTTCAATCATACACACAATATGCTCGATATGTGCAAATACAACAAGGCATCACAACATGACTCTACGACACAAGTACTTTATTTAAGGCTCAGAGAACCATACATAACATACACAAGGTACGGGTCTCACGACCCAGCATTCAAGTCATACAGTCATACAAACCAGCAGCGGAAGTAACTTGTCTGAGTACAGACAACTAGAAAGATAAAAGAGGCTTGGAAAGCCTAGCTATACTACGTGGTCCTTCACAAGCTCATGATCACCACCTGGGCCTTTAGCCTACTCGTTGATGTCAACGTCTACGTAGAACCCATCAGAAGGGGTTGCAGCGTCTTCTGTAAAATGTAAATTATAGCAACATGAGTACAAAGGTACTCAGCAAGACTTACATCAGAACCTACATACATGCATATTATCAAGAAGGGTTGGTGGAGTTGTTGCAGCAAGCCAGCTTTGACTCTTGGCTAGGCTAACCTACGAGACTCCAACTTGAAATGGTTTTGCGCACACGAGTCCACTACTCACCACTTCAATACACTACCGAGGATCCACCTCCGTCTTCCTACGGAAGAGCCATCCTTGGCACTCACACTTATCTTGAGGCTTTTAGCAGTTTCCATTTACTTGTCTATGAACTGTATAGGCAACCAAGTAGTCCTTTACCGCGGACGCGGCTATTCGAATAGATCATGATAACCCTGCAGGGGTGTACTTCTTCATACATGTTTCCACCACTTAGCGTCTGCACACGACATGTGCTCGGCAGACTTCAAGCGAAAACCGACGTGGGTGTAGACCACGACCTACCTAAACACCTAAGCCTCTAGTCCAGGTTTATCGCCTATCCAGGTTCCATCCGCAGGGAGTCCGGCCGAGGTTTCCCATACGGCCCCGAACGATGTGAACAGGGTTCCCGAGATACCTAACGGGTATTCGGTACACCCGGCCACGTACCTACCGCATCACAGCCCACCCCTACGGTCAGCGCTGTCCACGGCCTCCAGTAGGCTACAAACACCAGAAACTACTTGCAACTCCTGGACAGAGAGCTAGGGTGAATAAGAAGTCGAGCGGGGTCATATTTCAGGGCCCAATGCATGGTAGTAGCTGTATCTTAAATCACACATACAGATCTCAGTGCTTAAGGTCGGCTTCAATGAAACAACCCACCATGTACTCCTACATGGCCTCTCATCGATACCTTTACCAAATCGTGTTCACCACACCACTCTCATTACCGACATAATCATTTCACTCTAGCCCATCACCCAGATGAACCAGACCTGTCACGACTCTAAGCATAGCAGGCATAGCAAGGTAGGAACAACACATACATATGGCTCAATCAACTCCTACACATGCTAGTGGGTTTCATCTAGTTACTGTGGCAATGACAGGTCATGTAGAGGAAATGGGTTCAACTACCGTAGCACACAGCAGTTTGAAACACGTTGTCTTAATGCAGTAAAAGAGAGCAGGAGCGAGAACATGGGATTGTATCGATATGATCAAATGGTTGGTTGCTTGCCTGATGATTCGATGCACTGATACGGTTCTTCGTTAGGGTAATCACGGTACTCCTCGGAGGCAGAACCTGCCGCAAGAACACCAATACACAACCATCACCAAACAATGTGCAACAATATGATGCATGCATGAAACATAGCAATATGAGTGTGTTGGGCTAATGCAACTAAGACCAGAAGGGTTTGTACCAATTTGAATCAAGGATTCAAATTTCAAACTCAAATATGGTCCTTTAAAGTGTTTTTTCCTTGTTCTGCATTAAACATCAAGTTAACTTGTTTAGTCATGCATGAAAATAGTACAGATGGATAGATTGGATTTTTCTGATCATTTTTCATATATAATTTGTCTGATTTGGAGTTACAGAATAAAAGTTATGAATTTTTGAAGTTTAAATTATATTCTAGAATTTCCTATATTAGAATAATTCCAGAAAATCAATTATTGCGTCAGCCTGACGTCAGTGTGACGTCAGCAGGTCAATAGAACACGTCCGGGTCAAACCTGACAGTGGGTCCCGCATGTCAGGGTGATTATTTTAATTAAAGTTTAATTAAAACTAAACCTGTTTAATTAACAGGGCTGGGCCCCACCTGTCATTGACTCAGGGGAGTCAACCAGGGCCCACCCGTGGTCAAACCCGGGTCGGCTGCACCGGCGTTTAGCCGCCGGCGAGCCCGACGCGGCGGCGGAAGTGATTTTTGCCGTTCCGGCAACCAAACGAGCCGCGGAGGGCACCGGAGCGGAGCTGAGGTCGAGCCGCAGCTCTTGGTGGAGTCCGTTGGGGTCGGGGTGGCCGGAGTTGGCGCCGGCGACAACTTTGGCGGCCACCGGAGTTCGGCCAAAGTCGAACTTGTCGCTAGGGGGATCGGTGAGGTGCGGGGAGTGCACGGTTGGGCCTAATGCAGCGTGGTGAGTGCGTTGGACACCGCGGGTTGGCCGGAGGATGGCCGGAAGCACGTCGGCGACGAGATCCGCGGCGGTGCATGCGTGTGATCTTCGTGCGGTGGCTACACGGCTCGGGAATGAGAGAGAGAGGGTCGGAGGGGTAGCTAGGCTCACAGCGCTCCCGTAGAGGCCACCGGCGGGGTCGGG
>NC_057797.1:705231437-705233306 GCF_018294505.1 Triticum aestivum | reverse complement strand
GCCACGTACCTACCGCATCACAGCCCACCCCTACGGTCAGCGCTGTCCACGGCCTCCAGTAGGCTACAAACACCAGAAACTACTTGCAACTCCTGGACGGAGAACTAGGGTGAATAAGAAGTCGAGAGGGTCCATTGGTTTCGGGCCCAATGCATGGTAGTAGCTGATTCTTAAATCACACATACAGATCTCAGTGCTTACGGTCGGCTTCAATGAAACAACCCACCATGTACTCCTACATGGCCTCTCATCGATACCTTTACCAAATCGTGTTCACCACACCACTCTCATTACCGACATAATCATTTCACTCTAGCCCATCACCCAGATGAACCAGACCTGACACGACTCTAAGCATAGCAGGCATAGCAAGGTAGGAACAACACATACATATGGCTCAATTAACTCCTACACATGCTAGTGGGTTTCATCTAGTTACTGTGGCAATGACAGGTCATGCAGAGGAAGTGGGTTCAACTACCGTAGCACACAGCAGTTTGAATCGCGTTGTCTTAATGCAGTAAAAGAGAGCAGGAGCGAGAACATGGGATTGTATCGATATGATCAAATGGTTGGTTGCTTGCCTGATGGTTTGATGCACTGATATGGTTCTTCGTTAGGGTAATCACGGTACTCCTCGGAGGCAGAACCTGTCGCAAAGGACATCGATACACAAGCATCACCAAACAATGTGCAACAATATGATGCATGCATGAAACATGGCAATATGAGTGTGTTGGGCTAATGCAACTAAAACCAGAAGGGTTTGAACAAATTTGAATCAAAGATTCAAATTTCAAACTCCAAACATGGCCTTTTAAAGTGCTGTTCCTTGTTCTGCTTAAAACATCAATTTAACTTGTTTGATCATGCATGAAAATAGTACAGATGGATAGATTGGATTTTTTTGATCATTTTTCATATATAATTTGTCCAATTTGGAGTTACAGAATAAAAGTTATGAATTTTTGAAGTTTAAATGATATTCTGGAATTTCCTGATTTAATTTAAATCCAGAAAATCAATTACTGCGTCAGCCTGACGTCAGTGTGACGTCAGCAGGTCAACGGAACAGTTCTGGGTCAAACCTGACAGTGGGTCCCGCATGTCAGGGTGATTATTTTAATTAAGATTTAATTAAAACTAATCCTGTATAATTAGCAGGGCTGGGCCCCACCTGTCATTGACTCAGGGGAGTCAACCAGGGCCCACCCGTGGTCAAAGTCAAAGTCGGCTGCCGGCGTTTAGCCGCCGGCGAGCCCGACACGGCGGCGGGAGTGGTTTTGGCCATTTCGGCCACCAAATGGACCGCGGAGACCACCGGAGTGGAGCTGAGGACAAACCGCAGCTCTTGGCGGAGTCCGTTGGGGTCGGGGTGGCCGGAGTTGGCGCCGGCGACGACTTTGGCGGCCACCGGGGTTCGGTCGAGGATGAACTTGGCGCTAGAGGGGTCGGTGAGGCTCGTGGAGTGGCTAGCTAGGTGTTGTGGGACTCGGTGAGCAAGATGGACACCATCTTGTGGCCGGAGTGTGGCCGGAAGCAAGTCGGCGACGAGGTCCGCGACGGTGCGGGCGTGTGATCCTCGTGCGGTGGCTACATGGCTCGGGAATGAGAGAGAGAGGGTCGGAGGAGTAGCTAGGCTCACAGCGCTCCCGTAGAGGCCACCGGCGGGGTCGGGGACGAGCTGAGGCAGCGACGGTGTTGAAAGGGATCTCCAGCGACGGCGAGCTCGGGCGAGGTCGGTGCGGTTGTCTCGGGCCGCTCGAGCACACGGGGCTCGGCTAGCTCGATGAAGTGGACGGCGGCGAAGCTCCTGGACACGGTGGCACGGCGTGGGGTGGACGGAGGGCGTGGCTACGGCGAGGGGGT
>NC_057797.1:705221394-705231342 GCF_018294505.1 Triticum aestivum | reverse complement strand
GGGGAGAGAGGGAGGCCGATTCACGGCGTTAGCCGGGCGAGGGAGGCGGCGAGGCGGCGAGCAGGTGCGTGGCACCCATGCGGTGCTCGCCGTCGAGCACCTGCCTGCCTGCCTGGCCGGCAAGCAGCTCGCTGGCGCGGTGCTGGGCTGGGCCGGCAGGTGGGCCGGGTGCTGGGCGACAGGTAAGCCTTTTTCCATTTCTTTCTGTTTTCTGATTTTTAATACTTCTGCAACTTTGTTGAATTAAATAAAATACTTAGGCAACTCCAAAAATCACCAAACTACTCCTGGTCCATAGTTGGATTATTTCCAACATGAAACATTTTAGTTTGGAGATATTTGAGCATTTAAATATTTTATATAATTTTAAATGCCCAAATTCAATTATTTATGATTTAATTCAAAAACCCTAAGATGGCCTAGGAAAATGTGCATCACTTTTGGTAGAGGTTCTGAACCAAGAAAAAAATGATGGGCATTTTAGAAGGGCATTTCAGGTTCATTGAAAAAGTTTTTAGTAAACCCTAATTGGTTTCAGAGGGGACTGGGGGTTCTGTCATCCCCATTTCAGGTTTCTGATGAAAAAGTGAACATGATGCAACACTCTAATGCATAGCTAACTAGGGTGTGACAACTCACCCCCACTCAAAAGAATCTCGTCCCGAGATTTGGGTTCCTCCGGGAGGAAGGCGGGATACTCAAGTCGAAGACGATCCTCCCTTTCCCAAGTTGCTTCATCCTCAGAATGGTGCGACCATTGAACTTTGAGAAACTTGATATTATGACGTCGAGTGGTACGCTCGGCCTGATCGAGGATACGAATGGGGTATTCTCGATATGTGAGATTATCTTGGAGATCAAGCGTTTCATGGTCCACTCCACGGATAGGATCCGAGAAGCAACACCTGAGTTGAGAAACGTGGAAGACATCGTGGACTCTGGAGAGGTGCGGGGGTAGTTCCAACTGGTAGGCAACTTCTCCTCGTTTGGAGAGAATGCGAAAAGGTCCAATGTAACGAGGAGCCAATTTGCCTTTGATACCGAAACGATGGGTTCCCTTCAGAGGGGTAACCCGAAGGTAAGCCTTCTCGTCAACCTCGAAAGTCATAGCCTTATGTTTTCGGTCATATTGACTCTTTTGACGGGATTGGGCTGTTTTCAACTTTTCACGAACGATGCGAACTTGCTCTTCTGCTTCTTGAATCATATCCGGGCCAAAGAATTGTCTTTCCCCGGTCTCTGACCAGTTAAGGGGTGTTCGACACCGTCGTCCATAGAGAACCTCAAAAGGGGCTTTACCCAAGCTAGATTGATAGCTGTTGTTGTAAGCGAATTCGGCAAATGGAAGGCACTTCTCCCAATCCATTCCGAATGAGATAACAGAGGCTCGAAGCATGTCTTCTAGAATCTGGTTGACGCGTTCCACTTGACCACTCGACTGAGGGTGGAAAGCGGTGCTAAAGGAGAGACGGGTTCCCATAGCATTTTGGAAACTTTCCCAAAATCGAGAGGTGAAAATACTTCCTCGATCCGAGTTAATTTCCAAAGGAACACCATGGAGAGACACTATCCGGGAGATGTATAGGTCTGCCAATTGACTAGCGGTTATACTCTCACGAACAGGTAGGAAATGGGCTACTTTGGAAAGACGATCGACAACGACGAAAATAGCATTATTCCCTCTCTTGGTCCTGGGAAAACCGGTAATGAAATCCATACCAATTTTATCCCATTTCCATTCAGGAATAGCTAAGGGTTGAAGGGTGCCAGCAGGCCGTTGATGCTCTGCTTTTACACGACGACAAACGTCGCAATTAGCAATATACTGAGCAATTTCTCTCTTCATTCTAGTCCACCAGAACCTCTGGCGTAGGTCCTGATACATCTTGGTACTACCGGGATGAATGGTGAGAGGGGATTCATGAGCCTCCTTAAGGATTAACTGCCGTAGATGCTGGTTCTTGGGAACCACTAGACGGTTCTCAAAGTACACAACACCATGATCATTTGTAGAGAAACAACTAGCACCTCCGCTACCAATGTTCTCTTTGATTTTAGATATTCCCTTATCTCGCTTTTGGGCAGCGATGATTTGATCCGTAAGGGTAGGTTTCGCTACCAAGGTGGAAAGAAATCCTTGAGGAACAATGTGAAGGTTAAGCTTCCGGAATTCCTCATGGAGAAGCGGTTGACTTTGTTGTAACATTAGGTTGTTACAATAAGATTTACGACTTAGCGCATCAGCCATGACGTTGGCTTTCCCTGGGGTGTAAGTTATTCCTAAGTCGAAATCTGTGATCAACTCGACCCAACGTCTTTGCCTGAGATTCAAATCCGGTTGGGTGAAGATGTACTTCAGACTTTGGTGATCAGTGAATATTTCGCAACGATTACCAAGGAGGTAATGTCGCCAGGTTTTAAGTGCATAGACTACGGCTGCAAGCTCTAGATCATGAGTAGGATAATTCTCCTCATGTGGGTGCAATTGCCGTGAAGCGTAAGCAATTACGTGTCGGTCTTGCATGAGAATGCAACCTAGTCCTTGTCGCGAGGCGTCGCAGTAGATAACAAAGTCCTTGGAGAAGTCTGGCGGTACCAGTACGGGAGCAGAAGTCAGGCGTCTTTTCAGTTCCTGAAAGCTGTGCTCACATTGTGGAGTCCAATCGAACTTCTTATCTTTCTTGAGGAGTTCGGTTAGAGGTTTGGCAACTTTGGAGAAGTTCTCGACAAAGCGACGACAATAGCTCGCTAAGCCCAGAAAACTCCGAACTTGCTTGACCGATTCAGGTGGAGTCCAATTAAGGACGGCTTGAACTCGCTCAGGGTTAACAGCAATACCTTTACCAGATATTACATGACCCAGATAGGTCACTTCCGACAACCAGAATTCACATTTGGAAAACTTGGCATAAAGGCGGTGCTCTTGAAGTTTCTTCAACACTAGCCTTAGATGTTCGGCATGTTCTTCCTCGTTCTTGGAGTAGATGAGTATATCATCGAGATAAACTACGACGAATTTATCCAAATACTCCATGAAGATTGAGTTCATTAACCGAGAAAAGGTGGCTGGAGCGTTGGTTAAACCGAAGGACATGACGGTGTACTCGTATTGGCCATAACGAGTAACAAAGGCCGTTTTAGGGATGTCCCCGTTTCTGATTTTGATTTGATGGTAGCCCAACCTCAAATCCATCTTGGAGAAGACTGAGGATCCGGCGAGCTGATCGTACAGGTCGTTGATCCTAGGGAGCGGATATTTGTTCTTGATTGTGACCAAATTGACAGGTCGATAATCTACAACCATCCGGTCCGTACCATCCTTCTTCTTGACGAAGAGGACGGGGCAAGCCCACGGAGATGAACTAGGTCGGATGAAACCCTTTTTCAAGGACTCATCGAGTTGTTTCTTAAGCTCGGCTAGTTCTAGTGGTGCCATCTTATAGGGTCTTCTAACAATCGGAACGGTTCCTGGAATGAGGTCTATTACGAACTCAACATCCCTGTCAGGTGGAACACCTCGCAATTCCTCTGGGAAGACATCCGGGAAGTCACGGACTACCGGAACGTCCTCAAGGTCTGGCAAAGGGCTGGCGTTAAGAGAATATAATTGTCGCTTGGCTAATCGGGTCAAGACATTGACTATCTTCCCCGAAGGATGAGTGAGTTGAACAGTCCTAGAGAAGCAATCAATTTTGGCATGATGAGCTGACATCCAGTCCATACCCAAAATGATATTAATATCTGAAAATTTGAGAGCTATCAAAGATGCAAGGAAAACAAGTCTGTCGACTTGGATTTCATTTCCATAACTTACCCTGGAGGTCTGCCATCTAGAACCAGGAGTAGAAATTTCCATAGTGGATGGCATGTCACAGAATGCGGTGTTATGCAAACGGGCATAGTTCTCGGATATAAATGAATGAGAGGCTCCTGTATCGAAAAGAACAGATGCCGGGTGGCAATTAACAAGGAGCGTACCGAGAACGACGTTTGGATCTTCTTGAGCTTCTTCGGCAGAGATACAGTTGACATGGCCACGTGAGGCGGTGGCCGGCTTGGTGTGGAACACTTTCCCTGTCGGCTTGCCACGGCCAACAGCTTTAGCAGATTGGTTGGGGTTGGTCTGGGGACACTCACGCATATAGTGGCCAGATTCCCCACACTTGAAACAAGTCACGGAACTGGTACGTGGAGGAGCATTGTTGGTTGGACCCCCATAGGGCTTGGCTGGAGCAGACTGTTGAACAGGGCGAGGCGCCTGGAAAGATGGCCTCGGTGTGAACCTGGGTGGCAGGGCGGTGTTGGGCACCCACACGCGGCGCTTCTGAGGACCAGCACCGGATGAGGAACCCATGTCACGGCCATGCTTGCGTGTTGCGTCATAATCAGTCTGACCAGTTTCAGCACTGATGGCCTTGTTAACAAGCTTCTGAAAAGATGTGCACTCATGCAGACGGAGGTCGCGGCGAAGCTCAGGACTAAGTCCCTTACGGAACCTTGCTTGCTTCTTGGCATCAGTAGAAACTTCCTCAGTTGCATATCGTGCGAGGTTACCAAACTCCCTGCTGTAAGCATCCACAGAGAGTCGGCCTTGGGTGAAATTGCAAAATTCCTCACGTTTACGGTCCATGAGACCCTCCGGAATGTGATGTTCACGGAAAGCCTCACTGAAATCAGCCCAAGTAGTGACATGGCCCGCTGGGCGCATAGCTCCATAATTCTCCCACCATAGACTGGCGGGGCCTTCAAGATGATATGCAGCAAAGGTGACCTTGTCAGCCTCAGCTACTAGCGCGGAACGCAGCTTGTGAGAGATACTGCGAAGCCAGTCATCAGCGTCGAGAGGCTCGACGGAGTGGTGGAACATGGGTGGATGTAATTTGATAAAATCACTGAGTGACACCACGTTAGTCCTCTGATGGTGTGCTGTGTTCTGTTCAATACGCTCCAACAAACGGTTGGTCTCCCGCTTGTTTCTCTCAGCTTCCATCATAACCTCGGCTAAGGAAGGAGGATGAGGCAGATTTGCATCCCTGACTTCACTGCCTTCGGCCTGCTCTTGAGGAGCAGGGTTAGTGCGCGTGTTGACCATCCTAGGTAAACAAGACAATGATTTAGTCAGAATGATAAAATTCCGACATAGGATACAAAATGTAAGGAATAACTCGAAATGCAAGATGATCATCCGTATGACATGGTAGATACAGAAACTGCTTCTTTATTCCATCGTCATACACACCATACAGGGTTTAGTACAAGACCAAACAAAGTACTATTACGGTGAAAAGAGGATTACATCTCATCGGAGGCATCCCAAGCTCCTATACATTATTTTTCTACACCTCCGGAAAGAGTACATACTAGGTTATATCCCACCAGTCACGCGGGACGATAGACGACACAGATAGTGCGAACTAGTGATACTACCACTAACTCAGACCGATCCGTAGTAGTCCTCGTAGAAGTCACCTCCATAGCCTGGAAGCTCAATATGATCATCCGGAAACAGACGATCTCGCGGAGCTTGTGGACCATAGGGGCTAGGATGAGGTCTTGGACCAACAGACGGTGGCCTGCGGGGACCGCGAGGTGGGGTGATGCCTCCTACATCACGCCAACCCATCACGTCTGGCAGAACAGATCTCACAGGATAGAGATCGCGCATATCCGAATATCCAGCTTGCACCGCCGGTGCAAACCGAGTCAATGTGGCCCAGTGGTCAGCACGGGTATTGAAGAGCTCTAACCTCAAGGCCCGATTTTCACGGTCCTTATCCTCGAGCATCTCAGCAGTGGTGCGAGTCCGTGAATCCTCCTGAGTGGGGTCAGCATAGATAGCCTGAAGATACCCTTGTGCTCCCGGAAGTGATCCTGGCATATACCGGAAATCAGAGTCCCGAAATAGACCAGATCTGACTCGCATGATGGTCATCATAGAGTAGGCGGCGTCCTGCACAGCCATCTCAATAGTAACCCCGAGTCCATAGGAGCAGTGAAGGGGCTCGGTGGACCCAGGATAGGATGGAAATATCCTGACAGTGCAGAGATACTGGCTTTGATTAAAGTCTCGGAATTGCTCTTCGGCCGTGTACTCAGGATACCAACGGTATCCAGCCTCAGTCATTACCCTAACCAACATGGCAGTATGGCCGGGTACATCTAGGCATCGAGTCAGGCGAACCACTTGATTGAGGTCGCGAGTGGCCATCTGAAAGCACAATCATAATGCAAAGGCATTAGAATTTCTAGCAAAATTTCGGCAGCATAACAGCTGTAAATGCTCAAGAAGGATTTTGAGACATTTGACAAAGGATTACATACACCCTCATCATCATCATATCAAGTTCTGAGTCCATCCTAGCAACATAATGTGGTAGTAGAATTGAACTAGGCTTGTATTCATCAAACTTATAAGGTACTACTGATTAGTAACACGTGATCCTGATAGAGAGAATAGATCCTAATTCCTTAACCCCCGGTGGAAGAATAGACTGACCCAGATCAGAATGTCATTAGATAAAGGAGTAAAAAGAACCTTAAGTTCCAACCCACAAACAATTCCCCTACATATAACTAAAGAATTTCTAGACTCAACATCGACCAGTTTGGCTTGGAGAACCTACAGGCAGTCCGGCTCTGATGCCAGCTGTCAGGACCCCGACTCGATGTCACATCGATCTAGCCGGTAACACCTCATATCACTTTGCGGCCTCACGCACGGTATCCCCACGGGTGTCGCCTTACCTTTGCCCGGGACCGTTTGCGCCTTTTGGCTCACGTATATGATAGTGTCGCTAGCATCCATATGATAAGGAGCCCGGGCTGACATGACTAGTCGTAAACCCAAAGTGGCACAGACTTACAGGGACAGGCATCCATGACCCAGCTTCGAACGTGTCGGTCATCAGCAAGTGGGTCCGGGCTGTAGCACTGGGCTAGCAGGACTTCGGTAAACCGGGCTGTAGCGGGCTAACAGGACTCCGGTACTCAATGCGTGACATTTCCCCGAAGGGACAGACACCGGAACGAAGAAGGACACATGCCGGCCAGCCTAAGTGTTCCAGAGCAGTAGCAAGCTACCATGGCTCAGCGGTAACACTAGGAGACATTTCCCGGTAAGAGAGGCTACTAAAGATAAACAACTAGATAGTCAGATCCCACAAATACCAAGCATTTCAATCATACACACAATATGCTCGATATGTGCAAATACAACAAGGCATCACAACATGACTCTACGACACAAGTACTTTATTTAAGGCTCAGAGAACCATACATAACATACACAAGGTACGGGTCTCACGACCCAGCATTCAAGTCATACAGTCATACAAACCAGCAGCGGAAGTAACTTGTCTGAGTACAGACAACTAGAAAGATAAAAGAGGCTTGGAAAGCCTAGCTATACTACGTGGTCCTTCACAAGCTCCGGATCACCACCTGGGCCTTTAGCCTACTCGTTGATGTCAACGTCTACGTAGAACCCATCAGAAGGGGTTGCAGCGTCTTCTGTAAAATGTAAATTATAGCAACATGAGTACAAAGGTACTCAGCAAGACTTACATCAGAACCTACATACATGCATATTATCAAGAAGGGTTGGTGGAGTTGTTGCAGCAAGCCAGCTTTGACTCTTGGCTAGGCTAACCTATGAGACTCCAACTTGAAATGGTTTTGCGCACACGAGTCCACTACTCACCACTTCAATACACTACCGAGGATCCACCTCCGTCTTCCTACGGAAGAGCCATCCTCGGCACTCACACTTATCTTGAGGCTTTTAGCAGTTTCCATTTACTTGTCTATGAACTGTATAGGCAACCAAGTAGTCCTTTACCGCGGACGCGGCTATTCGAATAGATCATGATAACCCTGCAGGGGTGTACTTCTTCATACATGTTTCCACCACTTAGCGTCTGCACACGACATGTGCTCGGCAGACTTCAAGCGAAAACCGACGTGGGTGTAGACCACGACTTACCTAAACACCTAAGCCTCTAGTCCAGGTTTATCGCCTATCCAGGTTCCATCCGCAGGGAGTCCGGCCGAGGTTTCCCATACGGCCCCGAACGATGTGAACAGGGTTCTCGAGATACCTAACGGGTAGTCGGTACACCCGGCCACGTACCTACCGCATCACAGCCCACCCCTACGGTCAGCGCTGTCCACGGCCTCCAGTAGGCTACAAACACCAGAAACTACTTGCAACTCCTGGACAGAGAGCTAGGGTGAATAAGAAGTCGAGCGGGGTCATATTTCAGGGCCCAATGCATGGTAGTAGCTGTATCTTAAATCACACATACAGATCTCAGTGCTTAAGGTCGGCTTCAATGAAACAACCCACCATGTACTCCTACATGGCCTCTCATCGATACCTTTACCAAATCGTGTTCACCACACCACTCTCATTACCGACATAATCATTTCACTCTAGCCCATCACCCAGATGAACCAGACCTGTCACGACTCTAAGCATAGCAGGCATAGCAAGGTAGGAACAACACATACATATGGCTCAATCAACTCCTACACATGCTAGTGGGTTTCATCTAGTTACTGTGGCAATGACAGGTCATGCAGAGGAAATGGGTTCAACTACCATAGCACACAGCAGTTTGAAACGCGTTGTCTTAATGCAGTAAAAGAGAGCAGGAGCGAGAACATGGGATTGTATCGATATGATCAAATGGTTGGTTGCTTGCCTGATGATTCGATGCACTGATACGGTTCTTCGTTAGGGTAATCACGGTACTCCTCGGAGGCAGAACCTGCCGCAAGAACACCGATACACAACCATCACCAAACAATGTGCAACAATATGATGCATGCATGAAACATAGCAATATGAGTGTGTTGGGCTAATGCAACTAAGACCAGAAGGGTTTGTACCAATTTGAATCAAGGATTCAAATTTCAAACTCAAATATGGTCCTTTAAAGTGTTTTTTCCTTGTTCTGCATTAAACATCAAGTTAACTTGTTTAGTCATGCATGAAAATAGTACAGATGGATAGATTGGATTTTTCTGATCATTTTTCATATATAATTTGTCTGATTTGGAGTTACAGAATAAAAGTTATGAATTTTTGAAGTTTAAATTATATTCTGGAATTTCCTATATTAGAATAATTCCAGAAAATCAATTATTGCGTCAGCCTGACGTCAGTGTGACGTCAGCAGGTCAACGGAACACGTCCGGGTCAAACCTGACAGTGGGTCCCGCATGTCAGGGTGATTATTTTAATTAAAGTTTAATTAAAACTAAACCTGTTTAATTAACAGGGCTGGGTCCCACCTGTCATTGACTCAGGGGAGTCAACCAGGGCCCACCCGTGGTCAAACCCGGGTCGGCTGCACCGGTGTTTAGCCGCCGGCGAGCCCGACGCGGCGGCGGAAGTGATTTTTGCCGTTCCGGCAACCAAACGAGCCGCGGAGGGCACCGGAGCGGAGCTGAGGTCGAGCCGCAGCTCTTGGTGGAGTCCGTTGGGGTCGGGGTGGCCGGAGTTGGCGCCGGCGACGACTTTGGCGGCCACCGGAGTTCGGCCAAAGTCGAACTTGTCGCTAGGGGGATCAGTGAGGTGCGGGGAGTGCACGGTTGGGCCTAACGCAGCGTGGTGAGTGCGTTGGACACCGCGGGTTGGCCGGAGGATGGCCGGAAGCACGTCAGCGACGAGATCCGCGGCGGTGCGTGCGTGTGATCTTCGTGCGGTGGCTACACGGCTCGGGAATGAGAGAGAGAGGGTCGGAGGGGTAGCTAGGCTCACAGCGCTCCCGTAGAGGCCACCGGCGGGGTCGGGGACGAGCTGAGGCGGCGACGGCGTTGAAGGGGATCTCCGGCGACTGCGAGCTCGGGCGAGGTCGGTGCGGTCGTCTCGGGCCGCTCGAGCACACGGGGCTCGGCTAGCTCGATGAAGTGGACGGCGGCGAAGCTCCTGGACACGGCGGCACG